>NW_013549978.1:0-12500 GCF_000499425.1 Eimeria acervulina | reverse complement strand
AACAACACCACGGGTCATGAAAGCCGGCACTCCCTTGTAGCAGCCGCAGCAGCGCCTGCTGCTGCAACAGCGGTACCTGCTGCAGCAGCAGCGGTACCTGCTGCTGCTGCGGCACCTGCTGCTGCAGCGGCACCTGCTGTTGCAGCGGCACCTGCTGCTGCAGCGGCATCTGCTGCTGCAGCGGCACCTGCTGCTGCAGCGGCATCTGCTGCTGCGGCGGCATCTGCTGCTGCTGCGGCACCTGCTGCTGCAGCGGCATCTGCTGCTGCTGCAGAAAAAGCAGCATTTAGGGCCTCAGCAGCAGATACTAAGCCCAACCAGCCCCTGAAGTTGCTGCAGCAGCAGCTGCAATTGCAGCTGCTGCAGCAGGAAAGTGCTGCGGTAGCCATACGCGATCTGATGAATGGCATCCAGCAGCAACAGCAGCAGCAGCAGCAACAGCAGCAAGAGCTTCAACAGCAGCAACAGCAGCAGGAACAGCTGCAGCAGCAACTCGCCCAGCAGCAATTGCTGATCCGACAGCAAGACTGGTATTCATATTTAAACGCTGCTGCTGCTGCTGCTGTTGCATCTGCTGCTGCTGCTACTGCATCTTCTGTTGCCGCCTGTGCTGTTGTACTGGTGGTGGTGCTGCTGTTGCGTAAATGCTGCTGCTTCTGCTTGTGTTGCTGCTGCTGCAGGCTTATAAAGCAACAGCAAGAGAGAAGCCAGAGGCAGCAAAACGATGCTGCGGCGCAGCAGCGGCAGCTGCAGCAGCTGCAGCAGCAGCTGGAGAGGAGAGAGAGAGCCGAGAAGGCCCTTAGTCTAGACCTCGAAAAGGTAAGCAAATGCAGCAGCAGCAGCAGCAGCAGCTGCTGCTGCTGCTGCAGCAACTGCAGCAGCAGCACCATCCACCATTCACTTAGCAGCGGCAGCAAGAGGGAAGTGTTTAGCTGTATACACCAGCAGCAGAAGCATACCCTGCTGCTGCTGTTGCTGCATTTGCTGCTGCTGCTACTGCTGCTGCTGCGGGTTGCAGCTGAAGAGGCAGCAAACTAAAAAGGAAGCTGAATGGACCCAGCGAGTGGTGGCGCTGCAGCAGCAGCTGCGGCAGACAGCAGCAGAAGCAGCAGCAGCAAAGAGAGCAGCTGCTGCAGCTGAGAGGTGCGTCTGCATGAACTCATGATGCTACAGCTGCTGCTGCTGCTGCTGCTGCTGCATTTACTGCTGCTGTTGCTACATTTTCTGCTGCTGCTGAGGGGCTGCTGCTGCTGCATTTGGTTCCTGCTGCTGCCTCTTGTGGTGCTGGTATTCGAGGGAATCCCCGTTTGCTGCTGCTGCTGCTGCTGCTGCTGCTGCTGCTGCTGCTGCTGCTGCTGCTGTATTTGTTACCTTGCTGCTGCTGCTGCTGCTGCTGCTGTATTTGTTACCTTGCTGCTTCTGCTGCCGTTTGTGCTGCTGGCATCAGGGAGAACACCAGGCTGAAAGACAGTCTTGAAGCAGCGAAGGCTAGGTCTGCTGCTGCTGCTGCTGCTGCTGCAAAGCCTCACAGCAGCAGCAGACAGCACTCTAAACGAACCAGCAGCTGCAGCAACTGCAGCAGCAGCACAAGCAGCAGCAGCTGCTGCTGCGGTGGACGTAGCGAAATTCTGCTCAGTCGCAGCAGCAGTCGGTCCCATTGCAGCAGCAGCAGCAGCAGTCCTGCTGCTGCTACTGCTGCTGCTGGCAGCAGAAGTGTTTGTCAGCATAGGACGAGGGCGAAGTGCTGCTGCGTCTGCGGCTCCCGCAGCTCACCGCTGGAAGCAACAGCAGCAGCAGCAACAGGAACAGCAGCAGCAGCAACAGCTAGTCCTTCGCTGCTGTGTGGCCATCAGCGGGATCTGCTGCTGCAGCGTCGCCTACAGCAGCAGCAGCAGCAGCAGCAGCACAAGCAACTCTTTGCCTGTAGCAGCAGACACGGCGTAGTCAACAGCAGCAGCAGAAGCAGCAGGAGCAGCACCAGCAGCAACGCATCACCTTTGTATCTAACGACAGCAACTCCCCCTCCAGGTGTCCCTGCTGCTGCTGCTGCTGCTGCTGCTGCAGCTGCTGCTGCAGGGCCGCTCGCCTGCTGCCGCGCTGCCTCATCAGCGTCTCTTGGGCTGCAGCAGCAAGCAGCAGCAGCAGCTGCTGCTGCTGCAGCAGGAAGGTTTCAGGTGTAGCTGCATGCTGCCTTGGCCAGTCTGCTGATGTAAATAAATTATATTATTATATAATATAATAATATAATTTAATAGGTATATATAAATATAATATATAAATATAATATATAAATATAATAAATATAATATACGCTAATGCATTTGCGTATAGTTGTATTATATAAATATATGCATACACCACATATATATATATATATATATATATATTTATATATATATTTATATTTATATTTATATTTATATTTATATTTATATTTATAAACAACAAACAAAGTCGATGAGAGCAAAATACTTTTTAATAACTTTTCTGCTGTAGTCGGGTCCTAGCAAAGCTGCTGCTGCTGCTGCGGCTGCTGCTGTAGTGCTGCTGCTGCTGTAGTGCTGCTGCTGCTGCTAGTGCTTCTGCTGCTGCTAGTGCTGCTGCTTCTTCTTCTGTTGCTGGTACTGCTACTGCTTCAATCGCTGCTGCTGCTGCTGCTGCTTCTGCTGCCAGTGTTGCTGCTGCTAATGGTAGTGCTGCTGCTGCTGTGCTGCTGCTGCTGCTGCTCATAGCCGAAGGAAGGATGCATAGCACCCTAACTCATCTTTCGCAGTCTCTTTGAGGGGTTTAGGGTTTAGGGTTTAGGGTTGGGCGGATCCCTAAACCCTAAACCCCAATCCTTCCTGAGCCCCAGGCCAGGACAAACCCTAAACCCTCTAAACCCTAAACCCTACAAAACCTCTAAACTCTAAACCCTAAAGTCTCTAAACCCTAAACCCTAAACACTCTAAACCCTTGGCATAGGACGCTCTTGTCCTGCAAAAGTCTAAACCCTAGATAGGCTACCTTTAAACCCTAAACCCTAAACCCTAGCTCGGACAGGGAGGACATTGCTTTGCCCCTTTAGGGTTTAGGGTTTAGGGTTTAGGGTTTAGGGTTTGGTTGGGCCCATCCAAAGAAAGGAGAGCTCAGCAGCGGCAGCATATGCAACTACAGCAGCAGCAGAAGCTCTGCAGCAGCAGCTACCACCGCTGCTGCTGCTGCTCCGGCGACCGCTGCTGTTGCTGCTGCAGAGCCATGCTGCTTCTGCGTATTCATCCGCTAAACCCTAAACCCTACCCCCTTAACCCTAGAAACCCCTCCCAAACCCTACGAAACCCTAAACCCTAAACCCTAAACCCTAGAAGGCTCGCAGCAGTATTTGGTTTGAGGGCTGCAGCGGAACAGCAGCAACACGTCTCACCCCAATTAAAAACAGCAGCAAGAACCGCAGCCCCAAGCCGCAAGACTTGAGGGGTTGCTGCTGCACCTGCTGCTGCAGCTGCAGCAGCAGCAACTCTTTATGTGCATTCTTATGCAGCCGCTGCAGCAGCTCCTTCTCACCCTGCTGCAGCCACAGACACAAAGAGCCTAAAGCAGGTAACGACAGCAGCACCACCGGCTGCTGCTGCTGCTGCTGCTGAAGCAGCAGCTGCTGCTGCTGCTGCACCTGCCGCTGCAGAGGCGGATGCCGCAGTAAACCTAAGCTCACCAGCAGCATCAGCAGCGCAGCAGCAGCATCTTCTTTCTGCTGCTGCACACACAACAGACAGGGGGCCCCCATGGGGCCCCCAAGAAGCCAACGGTTCCTAGCGCAGCAGTACGCAGACAGACTCTTGCTGCTGCTGCTGCTGCTGCTGCTGCTGCTGCTGAGCAATTCGAACAGCAAATCCGCCTCTCTCCTTTCAAACTGGCGCGCCAGCTCACTGCTGTCGCTGCTGTTGCTGCCGTTGCTGTTGCTGCTGCTGCTGCTGCTGCTGCTGCTGCTGCTACTGCTGCTGCTGCGGCCTTTGGCCTTGGGAACAGATCTGCCCTTCAAGGCAGGCCTGCAGTCACCTTGCTGCTGCTGTTGTTGTTGCTGCTGCTGCTGCTGCTGCAGCAGCTGCTGCTGTAGTCTCTTGAATCGGCGAAGAGCAAGTCTCTCTCCAAGTGAAAGCAAACGCTTTGCTGCTGCGGCTGCTTCCCGCAGCTGCTGCTGCTGCGCAGCAGCAGCATCAGCTGTTGCTGCTGCGGTTGCTGCTTGTAAAAGAGCAGCAGCTACTGCATTTCTGCGGCGCCTCCACTGCAGCAAATAGCCTTTGAAGGCAGCGAGAAGGTGCTGCTGCTGCAGCTCTCCTTGCTGCTGCAGCTGCAGCAAAACCGACTGGAATATACGCAGCAGCTGCAGCGGCAGCGCAGCAGGAAGCAGCAGCAACCTCCTAGCTGTTTCTTCGAGTGTGCTGGGTTCAATTTGTGCTCCTTTTGCTGCTGCTGCTGCTGCTGCTGTTTCTGCTGCAGCCCTGCGCTGCTGCTGCTCTAGCTGCCGCTGCAGCAGCAGCAGCCAGTCGCATGCAAACACCACCACGTCCCCTTGCTGCAGCTGTGGGGTGGGCAGCAGCAGCAAAATCGACTGCATCAGCAGCAGCTGTGCATACTGCTGCACCTCAGACCTGCTGCGGCTGCTGCTGTAGCAATCAAGAGCTGCTGCTGCTGCTGCTGCTGCTCTCCCGCGCAGCAACCGCCGCCGTTTAGTTCTGTCGGAGCTTGCTGCTGCTGCTGCGGCTGCTGCTGCTGCTGCTGCTGCCTCGGCCATGCATTCACAGTTGCTGCTGCAGCAGAGTGCACTGCTTGCAGCAGCAAAGGCATCCAGCTCGGCAGCAGCAGCAGCAGCAGCACCATCCGCGGTCTGGTTCGCCTCTGCTGCTGTTGCTGTTGTTGCTGCTGCTGCGGCTGCTGCAGTCGGCCTCGCTGACTCTCTAGATGCTATTGACTGCGCTGCTGTCCTTCCTGCTGCTGCTGCTTCTCTTGTTGCTGCTGCTGCTTCTGTTGCTTCTGCTTCCCCCGCTGCGGAAGCACTTGAAGGTGGGCCCCTCACAGAGGCCATCCCATTGCTGCTGCTGCTGCTGCTGCTGCTGCTGCTGCTGCCCGTTGAGTTGCAGCACGTACTGTCGGTCTGCTGTGGCAGCATGTCGCCCTGCTGCTGCTCCTCGTGCTGCTGCCGCTCCTCGTGCGGCTGCTGCTGCTGAAGCTGTAGCCCGCAGCAGCAGCAGGAGGTGCAGCAGCAGCAATTGTCGACGTCTAGCTGCTGCAGCAGCAGCACAGGGGCCCCAAAGAACTGCAGCAGCTGCGGCTCAAATGCCGCTCGCAGGTGCAATAAACGCTTCAAGGGGTGGCACCACAGCAAACCGTGCTGCTGCAGCAACTGCTGCTGCTGCTGCTGCTGCTGCTGCTTGTTCTGCTGGTTCTGCGCTTGGTTCTGCTGTTGCTGCTGTTGCTGCTGCTGCTGCTGCGTGTGGGGCAGCTGATGAAGCTCGGTTTGCTGTAGCTGCTGCTGTTCCTGCTGCTGCTGCTCCTGCTGCTGCTGCTGCTGCAGCTGCTGCTGAGGTTGCTGGGAGCAGGAAGTCTGCTGCTGTTGCTGCTGCTGCTGGCGCCGCCGCCGTCGCTTGTGCTGCAGCTGTTCTTGCTGCTGTAACCCCTCTCGCTCCTGTGGTTGTTGCTGCTGTTGCAATTGTTGCTGCTGTTGAGTGTGTTGCTGCTGCTGCACGCGTTGTTGCTGCTGCAGCTGCTCCTGCTGCTGCAGCTGCCGCCGCAGCATCTTGTCAATGGCTGTGCTGCCTCAGCAGCTTCTCTCCCAGCCTTTTCTTGTACTGCTGCTGCGCTGCTGCTGCGCTGCTGCTACACTGCAGCAGCCTCCAAGCAGCAGCAGCAGCAGTAGGAGGAGGAGCTGCTGCTAGCAGCAGCAGCTCCTTCGTCTCCTGCTGCAGCTGCTAGCAGTTTTAATGACTTCAAATTGTCTATTTGCAGCTGCAGCAGCAGAAAAACTCAAGAGAAGCCCCCAGAGTTAAGGAAGCCCCTAGGGGGCCCCACCTCAGCCGCCTGCAGACGCCTGCAGCAGCAGCAGCAGCAGCTGCTGCTGCTGCTGCTGCTGCTGCTGACCTTGTAGACATTTCAGCAACCCAGTTGAGTTGTTTTATTATGCGTGAAGAACTTTTAATAGGTTTGAAAGGGCGTGGGTGCCTGTGTACAGCAGCGCGGACCGCAGCAGCAGCAGCAGCAACAGCAGCAATAGCAGCAGCAGCAGCAGCAGCAGCAGCGTCGAGGATATCGCAAGCGACAGCAGCAGCAGCTCTTTCAGCATTGACTGGGTGCCTTTATCCTTGAAGCAGCTGCGGAAGCTGTCTTGCTAGATAGGCTGAGACATCATCTGCAGCATTTGCTGCTGCTGCTGGTGCTCCTACTGCTGCTGCTGCGCTTGCTGCTGCCCGTTAGTCTTGACTTGCTGCAGTCTCAGCAGGAACCGCAGCAGCAGCAGCAGCAACAGGATCCGCAGCAAAAGCGCGAGTTTGATCGGTAGCTGCCTAAGGCAACCTACGTACCACTAGCAGCAGCAGTAGCAGCAGCAACAGCAGCAACAGCAGCAGCAGCAGCAGCGACAGAGGCGGCAGCAGCAGCGGGCTAGACATTAATAGCAGCTGCAGCAGGAACAGCCGCGCTATTTGCAGCAACAATAGAAACAACTATAGCAGCAGCAGCAGCAGCGGCAGCAGCAACAGCAACAGCAGCAACTGCAGCTGCAGCAGAAAGGGATGCATTGTACTGGCGACGTTCGGCATTGATGTCGCTGCCCTTGAAGTCGTCTGCTTCTCAGTTTGCTGCTGCTCCTGCTGCTGCAGCAGCAGCAGCAGGAGCAGCAGAGACAGGAGCAGCAGCTCCAACAGGAGCAGCAAAAAGCTTTGCTTCTTTTGCTGCGCGTCTGCATGCAGGGGCCCGCAGCAGCAGCGACCTCTTCCACTCTCTAGCGGGCCTCATCCCTGCTGCTGCTGCTGCAGATCCAGCAGCATCAGCAGCAGCAGGAACAGCTGCTGCTGCTTCGCGGGTTGAACCCCTGAAGAAGCCTTTGGCGGCAGTAGCTGCTGCAGCAGAGCAGCAGCAGCAGCAGCAGCAACAGCTGCAGCAGCAGCAGCAGCAGCAGCATGAAGACCTGGACGACTTAGATGGGCCTGTGCTGCTGCGGCAGCTGCAACAGCGGGAGTCAGAAGTGCAGCTGCTGCTGAGCCGCAACAAGCAGCAGGAAGCAGCAGCAGCAGCAGCGCAACAGCAGCTGCACCAGCTGCAGCAACGTCAGCGGCAAGAGCACACGCTGCTGCTGGATGTGCTTCAGCGTTTTGGTGTAGTCGACGAGAAGTTTGTTGCTGCTGCTGCTGCTGCTGCAGCAGACCCCTCCAGCAGCAGCAGCAGCAACAGCAGCAGCGAGATCGATGTTTTTGTCTGCGCGCAGCGCCTGTCTTCGCATTTGCTGCGGCTGGAGACAGACAGAGAGGCCCTTGCTTCTTTTTGTTTGCTGCTGTTCCCTCGTGAGCTGTCTCTGCAGCTGGTTGCTGCTGCTGCTGCTGCTGCTACAGGTGGAGATGCTGCAGCAGCAGCAGCAGCTGCTGCTGCTGCACGCGCAGCACCGCATCTCTCCTCAGCCGTGCTGCACCGCAAGTGGTTGGAGGGAGAAGAAGAGCGGCAGCTAAGCAGCAGCAAGACAAATGCGCAGCAGCAGCAGCAGATGCTGTTGCTGCAACAGCAGCAGCAAGAGCTCCAGCAGCAGCAGCAACTGCAGCAGCAGCAGGAAGAAAGGCTTGTACAGCTGCAGCAGCAAATCGCCACACTCACAAGGGAGAAAGCTGCGCTGCTGCTGCAGCTGCTGCAGCAGAGAAAGGCTGCTGCTGCAGCAGTTGCTGCTGCAGCCGCTGCAGAAGCATGCCGAAGCGACACATCTGTTAGCTGCAGCAACTGCAGGACGCTGCAGCTGCAGCAAGCAGCAGCAGCAGGTGCTGCTGCTGCTGCTGCTGCTGCAGAGACACAGCAGCAGCTCGACGGTACGAGCCCGGCCAGCGAAGATGAGTGCACACAAGAACCCAGCAGCAGCAGCAGCAGCAGCAGCAGCAGCAGCAGCAGCAACACGGAAGCACGCTGTGATGTTGCTGCTGCAGAAGCTGCTCTTCCGTCTGCGCATGACAATGGAACGAGTGAAGAGAAGCAGCAGCAGCTGCTGCAGCAGCAGCTGCAGCAACAAGTAGAAGCCCTGCAGCAGGAGGCGCAGCAGCAGAAGCAGCGCGCTGACAGCCTGCAGCAGGAGGTATCTCGGCTGGAGCTGCAGCAGCAGCAGCACGAGCAGCAGCAGCAGCAGCTGCAGCAGCAGCAGAAACTGCTGCAGCAGCAGCAGCAAGACCTTGAGGCCCATCGGCAGCAAGCGCGTTCGCTCCTCCTGAGTAAAGAAGCAGCACTGGAGAAGCTGCGGCAACGATTGCAGCTGCTGCAGCAGCAGCAGCAGCAGCAACAGCAGCAGCAGCAGGAGCAGCAGCAACAGGAGGAGCTGCAGGACGCTGCTGAATCGCCTCAGCATCAGGCGCTGCTTCAAAAGCAACGACAGCTGGAAGCCCTGCAACAGCAGCACGACTTGCTGCTGCAGCAACAAGACGAGCAGCAGCAGCAGCTGCTGCTGCTGCAGCAGGAGGTCATACGTTTAAAGCGAGATGCTGGGCAGCCCGAACTCTTGAATGGCAGCAACGGCAGCAACAGCAACAGCAGCAGCAACAGCAACAGCAGCAGCAACAGCAACTGCAGCAGCAGCAGACCGCCACCGCCGCCTCCTGAGGGGCCCCCTCCCTCGTCAGTTCAGGGGCCCCACACAGTTCAAACAACTAACGGCAGCAGCAGCAGCAGCAGCAGCACCAACAGCAGCAGCAGCACCAACAGCAGCAGCACCACCAAGAGCAGCAGCAGCGGCAGCAGCAGCAACCAGCAGCAGGAGTATCTGAAGCACGTGCTGCTAAAGTATATTATATATAAACAAAGAGGCGATCCTGCAGCGCAGCAGCTGCTGCCAGTCATAAGCTCGCTGCTGCAGCTTAACAGCGAAGAGCAGCAGCTGCTGCTGCAGCAAGAGGCTAACACGTGGTGGCCTGCGTAGAAGCAGCAACAGCTGCTGCAGCAGCAGCTGCTACTGCAGCAAGGCCTTTACATGCAAAGCAAAGACTGCTATGCAGCGGCAGCTGCCGCCTTTTCTGCTGCTGCTGCTGCTGTTGCTGCTGCTGTTTGCTGCAGTATGGAATGCTCCCCTACTGCAGCAGCAGCAGCAGCAGCAAGAACAGAATTTAAATGCCCTTAACATTTTTTTTACTTTTAGCAGCAAACGGTAGCCTCAGCAGCAGCCAGCAGCAGCCGTACCTCCGAGCTGTCTGTACACCTCAGCTAGTACTTATCTCTAAACCCTAAACCCCTAAAACATTTTCATAAATAACTCCAAACCCTAAACCCTAATTAATTTATTCTTCATATCGCTCATGGGGGCCCCTGGGGGCCCCCAGCAAACTGACAACAAAACTTGTTCTTCATAAACTGCCTTTCAAACCATAAGGGGACCCCTAGGGGCCCCCCTGGGGGCCTCTAATGGGGGCCCCCTTGGGGGCCCCCCCCTTGGGGCCCTCCCCCTGGGGGCCCTCCCCCTGGGGGCCTCTAATGGGGGCCCCCTTGGGGGCCCCCACCCTTGGGGGCCCTCTCCCCGTGGGGGCCTCTGCTGGGGGCCCCCTTGGGGCCCCCCCCCCGAAGGCCCTCCCCCTGGGGCCCCCCTTGGGGGCCCCCACCCCTGGGGGTCCTCTCCCCCTGGGGACCTTCTTCTAGAAGCCTCCTATGGGGCCCCCAGAAGAGGCCTTCCTCTGGGGGCCCCCTTCTGGGGGCCCCCTTCTGGGGGCCCCCTGGGGGGCCCCATCCCTAAGGGCCTCCTTCTGGAGGACCCCCTGGGGGCCCCCCTGGGGGCCCCCCTCTTGGAGATCTTGTGGGGGCCCCTCTGAGGCCCCTTGTGGGTTGTGGTGTATAATAATACCCTGTGGGGGCCCCCAGGAGAACCTAGGGGCCCTTGGGGGCCCCGCTGTGTAGGGTTGTTTGTGTAGTATTTGCTGCTTGCGGTTTTGCTGCTGCTGCTGTTATTCTTATTTTTGGGTTTGCATGCAGCAGGTCGCCTCTCCATAGGCGGCAGAGACGCAGCAGCTGCAGCACCTGCAGCACCCGCTGGGGATCGAGTTGTGCTGCTGCTGCTGCTGCTGCTGCTGTTGCTGCTGATGAGGCCCCGGGAGGAGCTGCTGCTGGGTCCGCTGCTGCAACTGCTGCTGCTGCTGCTGCAGGCATTGCACAAAGAGAAGCAGCAGCCGCCAGATACTGCCGCACGTGTCTGTCAAAGGCAGCAAGTTGCTGCACTGCAGCAGCAGCAGCAGTAGCAGCAGCAGGTTCAGCAGCAGCAGAAGCAGGGGCACTTGCTGCTTCTGCTGCGGCGGGCTCCTCTGATTTATGCCGCTTGCTGGGAGGACACTCAGCTTGCTGCTGCTGCTGCTGCTGCTGCTGCTGGGGCGTCGCCCAGCGTCCGGCTGGGAAGGGCATCTCAAAGGCTATTGCTGCAGCAACAGCAGCAGCAGCAGCAACAACAGGGCCCCCCAATTCTATTGCGAGGGGTGTTGCATGCAGCAGCAGCAACTCTTCTCTGCTGCGGCACTCAAGGGAGTGCAGCAGCGCAGCATAATCCTTTCCTTTCCTGGGCCAGTAGCTGCAGCAGCAGCTCCCGCTGCTGCTGCTGCTGCTGCTGCTGCTGCTGCTGCTGTTGCTGCAGGGTTGCAGCAGCAGCTTGAGGTGTCTGCTGAGTGAAGCAGGAGAGCGGTGGGGGCCCCCCAAGTTGAACTGTATAAACTGCAGCAAACATATCTCTTTCTGTCGCAGCAGCCGAGACAGCTGGCGGCAGCAGAGGCCCCCATCACGAAGCAGCCAAGCTGAAGAAGAGCATACCAGCTGCTGCAGCTGCTGCAGCTTCTGCTGATGATGCTGTTGCTGCTGCTGCTGATGCTGCTGATGCTGATGCTGATGCTGCGCCTGCTGATGCTGCAAAGGGAAGCTTAACCCGTTCTCCTGTTGCTGCTGTTGCTGCTGCTGCTGCTGGTCTTGCTGCTGCAGCAGGTGGTATACTGCAGCCAGCTGCGCTGCCTTTTGCTGCTGAGACACCCGATAAAAAGCCCTCGATAAACACTGCACTCTCCGCTGGCTCCTGTTCATACACCCCAACAGCAGCAGCACAAGTAGATGCAGCAGCAGCAGCAGCAGCAGTAACAGTTGCAGCGCCTACAGCAGCAGCAACAGCAGCAGCAGCAGCAACTATAGTATCAACAGAGTCGATACCAAACAACAAACTGCTGCATTAGCAGCGCCGGACCCGGTCGCAGCAGCAGGAACAGCAACAGCAGCAGCAACAACAGCAGCACTCAAAGTAGCAACAGCAGCACTGCAGCAGCAGCAGCAGCAGCAGCAGCAGGTCGTACTTGATAGGATCACTATCATCCAGGAGCTTCCACGCGAGCAGCAGCGCAGCAGCAGCAGCAGCCTTTCGGTTCGTTAGGCGCAGCGGCTGCTGCTTCTGCTGCTTCTGCTGCTGCTGCTGCCGCTGCTGCAGCTGCACCTGCTGCTGCTCCGCCCCCAAGTAGAAGAACCCGAGAGCAGCGCAGATGCACTCCGTCGAAAGCCCCAAGTTCCTAAACCCCAGACACCAAACCCTAAACCCTAAACCCTAAACCCTAAACCCTAAACCCTAAACCCTTAGCTACATCCACCTTCTGTGTCGCCAAACCCTCGAGGGAGCAGCAGTGCACAGGACTTGTCTTTCCACTCGGTGAGGGTTTAGGTTTTAGGGTTTAGTGATTAGGGTTTAGATATTAGGGTTTAGGGTTTAGGGTTTAGGGTTTACCTTCCGAGCGCAATGAGAAAGTTAGCAGTGCCTAAGAGCAGCATCCGTTCTTCCCTCCTATCTAAAAAGCGGCGAGACAAACTCAACTGAAAAACGCCCCCTGTTGCTGCTGCTGTTGCTGCTGCTGCTGCTGCTGCTGCTGCGGAGGCATCGCCACTGCTGCTGCTGCTGCTGCTGCTGCTGCTCCTGAGGCCGAGGGCTTCATCTACGTCTCTGATAAGGAGTTGTAATGCTGCTTCTAACTCATCTGTCTTCTTCTCTTGTTTATCTGCTGCAGTTGGGGATTGAAGCTCCCCATCTGCTGCTGCTGTTGCTGCTGCTGCTGCTGCAGCAGCAGCAGCAGCAGGAGCCAGCATTGCGCTGCTTCTCAACGCATGCAGCCCTTCAGCAGCATCAGATGCCTTTAATAAAAACAAAAAATTAAATTAAACTGCAAGCAAATCCACCCAAACAAAACAAAACAAAGCTGCAGCAACAGCAACACTCCGGGGGCCCCCCTAGCAGCATGCGGGGGCCCCCCTTCTGGGGGCCCCCGCGGGGCCCTATATATATA
>NW_013549979.1:2261-2723 GCF_000499425.1 Eimeria acervulina | reverse complement strand
TGCTGCTGAAAATGCAGCTAAGGCAGCAGAAAAAGCCCCTTCCCGCTCACAGCGCATTGCATGCAGCTGCAACAAGTGCGGCACCCGCTTCTCCTTAAGCCTCTGGATAAGAGAAGATAAAATCAGCACACACTCCCTTTAATCACACAACCACCAAGCTAAACAGAAAGTGAGTAAAGAGGGCAGATAGGCAGAAAAAGAGGAATACAGCTGCGCTTGCTAAATTGCGGGTATATAGTTTCCAGCTTAAGAAGCCGCAGATTATAAATATATGAATATACATATTCATATACTTATTCCCGTCTCAAACTGAGACGAACCTCTGCGAGTTCAACAGCTAATTGCCACTCTCCTGCCTCACAAGCCATCTCTAATGAAGCTTCAGGGTCTCCGCTGTTCAGCAGCAGCTGCGCTGCTTCTGCCCATTGGTGGTTGCGTGCTGCAGGCACTCAGCAAAAGAAG
>NW_013549979.1:0-2161 GCF_000499425.1 Eimeria acervulina | reverse complement strand
GCGTGCTGCAGGCACTCAGCAAAAGAAGACAAATACAGACTCCCTGCAGCAAGGCAGCAACAGGCAGGCTGCTACGAGGGCTCTCACGAGGAAGCAGTATTTTGCTTGGGAGGTCCCGCAAGCGTTTGTTTTGGGTGTTTTGTTTGTTTTTGTTTGCATGCATGCGTGCACAAACTTCTGCAACCTGAGATCCGTACAGCTACCTACGCATGCTGTAGAAGCAACAAACCTTTTAAATGCCCTTTTAGAGCCGCGATCTCCTCCACGTCTTCTAATGAGCAAAGCGAGAAAACCAAATCGCTGCGCTGAGCAGCAGCAAACGCGCTGCATGCAGTAGGTAAGTCAAGACGCTCTAGCGCACTCCAGCCTACAGCTTCAAAACAATCTGTTGCAACTCCTGAGCAGTAACAAAACAGAAAAGAGGATTCGCTGCTGTCTTCACTCACAACTCATGCAGCAACTGCTGCTGTACGAAGGAAAGGAGTAGCCACAAACGGATACCACAAACAATGAAACACATGAACACTCTCTTAACATAATCAGCATTGGTTAGAGATGATGCTTCATACGGTATTCAATGCTAGACCCTTTTGTTCCCCCAAATAAACAGAGTAAACGAAGTGCATTTGCACAGGAGTAGAAGCAATGGCCAAATGCTTACTTCATGAGGAATAATTCGGATTAAGTTAGAAAGAATAAATACCTGGAGCGCTGTCGCCTTCTTCTGTTCCATACAACTTTTCTAGAAAGCGTAGCGCCTCCTCTACTCGACCCAAGGCGATGAGTTGAAGGCAGCAGCGGATTGTGAGGCTGTTGGGTTCAGCAGAAGTGCTGCTGGCCAGGTAATCTGAAAAATACGTAAAACGGGTGGGGTTGTAACAAGTATCTTTGTCGAATCAAACCCCTTCTTATTTTCTCTCCAGCTTCAAGGCAAATGCAAACGAATTGTAGCCACACTGCTGCTACTCTATGCTGCACCTGATTCCGTATCGTTTCCACAGCAGCAGCACCAGTAGCAGCAGTAGCAGCAGCAGTAGCAGCAGCAGCAATGGGGGAAGGGTTTATTTTACTTACTCTGTAAATTGGCATGAGGGGGAGAGAAATAAGCCAGAGAGGAAGAGGTAAGATTGCCGCATGCAGAGACGCTGTAGAGAGTGCCTGAGAAAGAGAAAGGCAATCACACAAGTATATATTTTATTATTTTTGAAAACAATTAATATTATATTATTCCTACCCTCGCTTTCTTCCTTTTATTCAATAATATGAGAATATTATTGTGGAATAAATGAATAAAAAGCAAGAATAGGAATGGGAACGAGAAAATATAATCTGATAAAAAATAATAAAATAAATAGTGCACCAACGTGCAATTCAGAATAGCACGTAAACAAATTTCCTGAGTTGGGGTATCAACAGAGAATGGTGTGTTATAGAATGCAGCGGGAGAAGAGAAATACGAATATACAACATTATTCAATGCATTGTACTATTATAGACAACATTATTTATTTATTATTCATTACACGCTGCCTCCTAACCAACCATTGAATTCTGCTGTCTCCTTCTTACACAGCTGCTGCTTACCATCATAAAGAGCAACGGGGGCTGCTGCGGCGTCGAGAGTGGAGCAGCAAACGCCAACTTGAACAGCCTTCCGCCCTTGTAGCTGCAGCACAGGTACCTGCGGGTACCCCAGAAAGCCAAAGACTCGTTTTGACAGATACTGGATGCACGCATGCATGCATGCATGCATGCGCGTTTGCTTGTTTGCCTTGGTAGAAATGCCATATCATCACGGTGATGGCCATCATGAAGAGGGGGGAGTCACCTGAACAAAGCGTTCTTCAGATGAAAGAGTTTCAGAAGAAAAGACAAAAGGAATTGCGCGTTGTCTCGCGGTGATGACCAGAAGAACTTCACTGCATGCGCCATCCCATAGCACCTCCTTCGCTCCTTCAGTAAAACCAGAGAGGTCTAAGCTGAAGCAATATTAATTGCAAAGGGGAACAAAGAGCAACCGACAGGCAATACTCCTTATATCATTGAAACAAAGGGTTTTCAACCTCTTACTAAGGAACCGTGCAATCATGCATGCATGCATGCACACGTTGTTGCAAAGCACGCCCCCATGCAGCAGAACTATAACAATGCAAGCATGCAT
>NW_013549980.1:1228-1878 GCF_000499425.1 Eimeria acervulina | reverse complement strand
CTTATCTATCTGCATTCTGCCTCAGGGCGGCAGTCATTGCTGCTACCTCCACTGCTGTTCTTGTGGCATGCATTTGCTGCTGGTCCAGTTTCGGGGTCGCTCATTGGCTTGCCCGCCACAGCAGCGCTTGATGTGTTTTGTGCGTTATGGCTGCCTGAAGTGTGCATCTTTTAGAGACAATTTCTGTTACACCTCTTGCTGATCGAACACCTCTAACGCTTGCGTAGGGTCCCGCAGGCTGCTCATTTGGTGACGCTGCCGCTGCTGCCGTTGCTGCGCCTGGTGTTGCATCTCCTGCAACTGATGCAACACTAACAGCAATTGCTTCTAGTTCTAATCGTTGGCAGGAAGTTGGCGCTCACTTCCAGTTTTGCGTTACACCACAAACGAAACCTACGAGAGAAGAACAGTCACGCCTGCTGCCGTGCTGCTGCTGCTGCTCCTGCTGCTGCTGCTTCTGCTACTGCTGATAGTGGTGGCCTGTGCTGTTCCCGCTGCCGCACGACGCTAGCAGCAGCGGCAGTACTCCCGGCAGCAGAAGGTGTATAAACAGCAGCGGATAGAGAAAAAGTGGGAGTGTTCCAGAAACTGTGCGGCAGCTCGTTTTTGTGGGGCCCCCCAAGCCAGTTGGGGGCTGACCGTTTCGCTGT
>NW_013549980.1:0-1128 GCF_000499425.1 Eimeria acervulina | reverse complement strand
CAGAATTGTGTGCGCAATAAAGTGAGACTGAAAAGGCGCTCATTAGCCCTCCCCTTGTCGCGGGGATAGACACACTTGCTGTGAGGAAACGATAGCGTCGTCGTATTGCGGCCACAGGAGGCGAGATTAGCAGCTGCTGCAGATGCTGGCGGACTGTATTGGGTGCCTGGAAGGGCGTGCCTTCCGCTGAGCGCCAGCCTGGCGGCTCCCCTACTGGTGCAGCTGCTGTTACTGCTGCTGTTGCCTTCTGCGCAGCAGAAATGGCCGCATCTGGCAGTCCAGCCGAGGGAAAAGAAGCCGGTGCTGCTTCGTATAGTTGTCGACGCCCTGTCGCTCACCCCCTTGCTGTTCCTGCTGCCGCTCATTGTGCCCCCTGCTGTAAATCCTCTGCCTGAGGTCTTTCCTCATCCACTGCTTCGGCTGCTGTTCGCATTTGCCGCCGCTTTTTCAGATGCAGCGCAGATGTCTTCTGATTCTGATGCTCGTCCTGCCGATAAGTAGCACAGCTTTTTGCGGGAGCAACTCGGGGAATCTTCGTTGCACGCCTTGCGTGTTGCATTCAATGTTTATGCGTCTGTTTACGCCTTGTTCCGTTTCTCTACTGCTCTTTGTTTCTTTCCTTTGTCAATTTGCATTTTCAGCCATTTCTCTTCGAGGTGTTGTTGCCTTCTTCAGCAGCAGCGGTATCTGTTGAAGGACTCAGATGCGTGCCATGGTGAGTCTCAACCCCTAAACTCAGCCCCTGGGCCCTTGACCCTGAGCCCTGACCCCCCAACCCTAAACCCTAAACCCTAAACCCTAAACCCCTACGTCCTAAACCCTAAACTCTAAATCGTAAAAGCCATAAACCCTAAACCCTAAGACTCTAGAAGCTGAGACAGATACTCCACGACGACACACGTTGTGCCCTCTGAAGTTACTGTTGTCCCAGCTAAGACATTTAGGAGTTCCTCGTCTCCCTGCCGGTGGCCTATCGTTGGTGCATATCGAACCCTGAACACAAAAACGGTGGAATGAATGCCTGATGAATCTTCATTTGAGTTATTCAAAGCATTCGCCTTTCAGCAAAACAACGATCTCCCTCAGACCGCCGAAAATTGTGCGGAGGGGCTAAGCGCTCCCCTCCGC
>NW_013549981.1:804-2409 GCF_000499425.1 Eimeria acervulina | reverse complement strand
CAGCAGCAGCAGCTGCTGCTGCTGCTGCTGCACTCTCCGCTGCAGCAATGCTGCCGCTGCCAAGGCGGCGCCCCATACTCAGCAGCATGCGGCTAGCAGACGACAGCAGCGGCTGCTGCTCTTGCTGCTGCTGCTTCGGTCTGCTGCTGCTCCTGCTGCTGCTGCTGTTGTTGCTGCTGCTGCTGTTGCTACGGGATAGAAAAGACAGCACAGACCCGCCGGCAGCTCCGTCCTTTGCTGCAGCCTCTGTACCATCTGCTGCTGCTGCTGCTGTTGCTGCTGCTGCTGTTGCTGTTCCTGCTTCTGCTGCTGTGCTTGGTGCTGTTGGTGGGGCTGCTGCTTCTGCTGCTGTGCTTGCTGCTGTCGGTGGTGCAGCTGCTGTTCCTGCTGCTGGTGCTGCTGCTGCTGCAGTATCTGCTAGTGGTGCTGCTTCAGAAGCATCTGCTGTTGCTAGAGCAGCATCTGCTGCTAAAGCAGCATCTGCTGCTGCTGTGGCTACAGCAGCATCTGCTGCTGCTGTGGCTACAGCAGCATCTGCTGCTGTAGCTGCTCCAGCAGCATCTGCTCCTACAGCAGCATCTGCTGCTGCTCCTACAGCGGCATCTGCTGCTGCTCCTACAGCAGCATCTGCTGCTGCTCCTACAGCAGCATCTGCTGCTGCTGTTTCTACGGCATCTGCTGCTGCTTCTACAGGTGCTGCGGCAGCATCTTCTCCTGCTGCTGTTACAGCAGCAACTGTTGCTGGTGCAGCTACAGCAGCATCTGCTGCTGCTGCTTGTGGTGCTGCAGGCTCTGCCTCTACAGCAGCAGCAGCAACATCGGGCGCCGCATCACTCACAACAGCATCTGTGGTGCTGTCTTGAACAGCGTTGCTCTTGCTGCTGTTGTTGCTGCTGCTGCTGCTGCTGCCGCTGCAGTTGCTGCCCCCTCTAGCCCTGCGTTTGTTTTTGTTGTTGCGGCTGAACACGGCTTTGCTGCTGCCTTCTTTGTTGCTGCTGTTTCCGCTGCTGCTGCTGCTCGAGGGTCCCTTGTTGCTGCTGCTGCTGCTGCTGTTGCTGCCTCCCGCAGGCGTACCCATTAGAGAGCTATCACAGCAGCAGCAGCAGCAGCTGCTGCTGCTGCTGCTCTAGTGGAACACAGCGCGCAATACTGGCTTCCCCTGCTGGTGCTGCTGCTGTTGCTGCTGCTGTTGCTGCTGCTGTTGTTGTTGCTGCTGCTGCTGCTAGGAAGGCTCTCTGCTACGTCAAGCTGAGGGAGGTGTTGCTGCTGCTGCTGCAGCCGCTGCTTCATTTCCTGCTACTTCTGCTGCAGGGACTCTGCTGCTGCTGCTGATGAGGCTTCTTGCAGCAGCGTTGGGGCCCCCGTGCAATTTGGCAGTGGCAGCAGCAGCAGCTGCTAATGCTGCTGCTGCTGCTGCTGCTGCTGCAGCAGAAGATGCTGCTGCCTTAGCAAGCGCCTCCTGGCTTTAAGACTTCCCGCTTTACAAAAATGCTGCAGCTAAAGATCCGTTTGCTGCTGCAGCTCTTGCTGCTCCTTCTGCTGCTGCTACTGCTGCTGTCTTACAGGCAGCGGGAGCTGCATGCGCAGCAGCAGCAGCAGCAGCAG
>NW_013549982.1:1630-2353 GCF_000499425.1 Eimeria acervulina | reverse complement strand
TACATCTACATATATATATAGATATACATTTACATATATATATATATATATGCATCTGCATGCATATATATATATATATTTACAAGCAAAAAAGAAAGAAAGAAGATAAAAAGAATAGGAGAGAAGAAGAGAAGAAACAAAATACAGCATAAATATCAAAGAGAAAAAGAAGAGTGTAAAGCGCTGTAAATAAAATAAAAATAAAAAGAAGACAAATAAAATAAATAATATAATAGAGACGAACTTAACAAAAGCTTTATATAACTCTTTCTTCTCTGATTGTGTTAAACTTGTTGCTGTAAATCGGCTGTCTCCTTTCAGCAGCTCTGTTGGTAGCTCGTTGATGTCTCCGCTGTACATACACCCGAAACAGAATAATAAAGAAAGATATTATTTAAACAAATAACTCAAAGCAAACAAAGACAAATGAAGCTGTTAATCAAACAAAGAGAAGCACAGACACACAATACCTCAAGTAAACAAATAAAATAAACAAATAAAATAAACAAATAGAATAAACAAATAAAATAAACAAATAAAATAAACAAATAAACAAATAAACAAATAAAATAAACAAATTAAATAAAGAAATAAGATAAACAAATAAAATAAACAAATAAATAAATAAACAAATAAATAAATGAATAAACAAACAAAGGAACGAAAATAAACAACACAATTTGAAAAAAAGAAAAAATAAAATAAAATAAAATAAAATAAAAT
>NW_013549982.1:0-1530 GCF_000499425.1 Eimeria acervulina | reverse complement strand
AAATAAAATAATAATAAAAAAGAAATAATCAAACATAACACAGAGAAGTCATAACGAGGTAAAAGACAAACAAAACATAAAAAGAAAAAGAAAGAAAGAGACAGAGACAGACAGAGACAGACAAAGACAGAGAGAGACAGACAGACAAACGGATATATATCTATATACATTATATATACATATATATATATATATAAACATATAATATATATATAGAGAGAGGGAGAGACAGAGAGAAGAAGAAAAAGAATACGAAGAGCAAAATAAACAAAATGTGAAATAATAAAACAAAAACAAATTAATCAAAATGTATAAAAACAGACAAAAAGAATAAAAGCATAAAACAAACAAAACAAACAAAAAGAGTAAAACAAACAAAAACAATAAAACAATAAAACAAACAAAAGGAACAAATACAACAATAAAATAAAGAAAAATAACAAAATAATAAAATAAATAAATAATAATAAAATAATAAATAAAGAAATAATAAAGATTTAAAGTCTTACCCTTCAGTATAGGGGTTCTTCACTCTTTCTACTAACATATTGCTGCAGTAAAAACAAATAAAGCAAGCAATATAAATAAAACAAATAAATTAATAAATATAATAAAACTAATATATTAAAAAATAAACATATAATATAAAACAAACAAAACAAACAAACCAACAGGTGCATCAGCAGCACAGCAGCAAGCAACAGCAGCAGCAAGCAACAGCAGCAGCAAGCAACAGCAGCAGCAAATAGCTGCAGCAGCAAATAGCTGCAGCAGCAAATAGCAGCCGCAGCAATATATAAAACAATAAAACAAATAAACAAAAACACAAAAAGAAACAGAAACAGAGCACAGCAGCAACTCCGCATCCGTTGCTGCTGCTGCTGCTGCTCCTGCTGCTGCTGTTCTTGTTTCCTGCTGCTGCCGTTGCTACTACTACTGCGGCTGCTGCTATAGCTGCCGCTGCTGCTGTTGTTGCTATTGCTGCTGCTCCTTCTGCTGTTGCTGCTGCTGCTTCTGCTGCTACTACTACTACTACTGTAGCTGCTGCTGTAGCTGCTGCTGTTGCTGCTGCTGTTATAGATGCTTACGTGAAGGCTGTGGCTGCATCAGCTTTAAGAAGTTTTAATTTCTTTGTCTCTGCTTCATCAAGAATAGACGAAGAGGCTTCACTCCGCTTCTTCTCTAAGCGTGAAGCTGTGATGTCTTCGCATGCTTCGCGATACAGCTGCTCTCTTTCTCGTGCAGAAGCCTAATTAAATAAATTAAATAAATAAATAAATAAATTAATTAATTAATTAATTAATTTATATAAATATATTTATTAATTATTTGTTTATTTGTCTATTTATTTGTTTGTTTGTTTATTCAAAAGGAGTGGTGCTGTTGTGTCTTTATATAAATATAAATATAAATATAAATATATATATATATATATATAAATATAAATGCACATATAAAAATAAGAGTAAATAAAGACAAGAAAGATAATAATATATATACAAATATACACATATACACATATACATATAT
>NW_013549983.1:942-2089 GCF_000499425.1 Eimeria acervulina | reverse complement strand
TTATTATTATTATTATTTTGTTTTCTTTATCTGTCTATCTGTCTCGCTTTAGATATTAATAGAAGAAAACAACTGCAGCAATTTTCTGACTAAAGAGCTGCCGATACACCGCAGCAAATTTAAATCTCTGGACGTTTCTTCGTCTTCTCTTCAATTTACTCTTCTTAAGACCTCCACTCAGGAATGACAAACCCTAAACCCTAATAAACCCTTCTATAAACCCTAAACCCTAATAAACCCTCTTATAAACACTTTTATAAACCCTAAACCCTAATAAACCCTCTTATAAGCACTTTTATAAACCCTAAACCCTAATAAACCCTAATAAACCCTCTTACAAGCACTATTATATATCCTAAACCCTTGTAAAAGCTTTTATAAACACTTTTATAAACCCTAAACCCTAATAAACACCTTTCATAAACCCTAATATAAACCCTCTTATAAACCCTTTAAAACACCATTAAATAAACCCTTTGGATTCGCTGTTAAGGGTTTAGGGTTTGTATATAAACTGTAGGATATTAAAAATCAAAAATAAAGAGAAGAACAAAGTTTATTTGTTTTATTTTTTATTAGAAGCACCAAGGCCAGCAAACTGCTCTAAATCTAAAGAGAGGGCTTTGAAGGCTTAGGGTTTAGGGTTTAGGGTTTAGGGTTTGAGGGTTTAGGGTTTTGTGAGCAGCGGAGGGGTTTGACTGCACTGGCCGCCGCAACATCCGCCGGTACTTCAACCCTACAAACCCTAAACCCTAAACCCTAAACCCTTAAACCTTAAACCCTCAGCAGCAGCAGCTGTTGCTGCTGCTGCTTCCATTGCACTGTGTGCGAGGGTTTAGCAGGCCGGTGGTTTGCGGCTCTGCTGCTGCGCGGTGTCTGTGCTTTGCTGAGGGTTTAGGGTTTAGGGTTTAGGGTTTGAGGTGTATGAACATCTCAACTGCTGCTTTCAGGTATTCAAGTGGATATAGAAGGAAATTCTTCATAAAACAATTTATTTAAACCAACAGGAATATCTTTATAATCTGCTGCTGCTGCTGCTGCTGCTGCGGCTAGTGCTGCTGCTGTTGCTGCTAGTGCTGCTGCTGTTGCAGCAGCAACAACAGCAGCAACAGCAGCAGAAGCAGCAGCAGCAAGCTGCGCAATGCAA
>NW_013549983.1:0-842 GCF_000499425.1 Eimeria acervulina | reverse complement strand
CCAGTCTTCATCTCCGAGAGGCAAATAGCTGCTGCTGCTGCTGCTGCTGCTGCTGCTGCAGCTTCTGGGATTGGAACTGCAGTTATTCTCACAGCAGCAGCAGCTGCTGCTGCTTTAGCTGCTACTGCAGCAGCAGCAGCAGCAGCTTATATTTTGTTTGTTTATTTGTTTAGAAGTAAATTTATTGTTTTATAGTATATCGGCCAGATCTAAGTTTGCGCTGAAGCTTCTCTTCTTTCTTTTTAAGTGCTGCTGCTGCTGCTGAGTCTTCAGGAGGTGTATCATCAGCAAAGACCCACTGCAGCAGCAGCTGCAGCAGCAAATAGCAGCAATAGAGAGGAACGAGCAGCCAAATACTCCAGCCCCAAGGGTGTAAGCCACCGAAGATTGAAGCAGCAGCAGCAACAATTGAAATATCTGCTGCTGTGCTGCTGCGTACCCCTAGCAGCACAGCGCTGCGACTCCAACGATATGCTGCTGTTGCTGCTGCTGCTGTCAGCAGCAGCAGCAGCAACTCTCCTACTCCTGGAACTCGCGAGCTGTATCCCCAGCATAAACCTTCACGTAGAAGCAAATAAATAAGCTGAATAGACACAAAGAAAAACAATAACAAACCCTGCTGCTGCTGCTGCTGCTGCTGCTCGTGTTGCTGGCGTTGCGGCTGCTGCTGCTGTTGCTGTTGTTAGTGCTCGTCTAGTGCTGTTGCTGATGGTGGTGTTGCTGCTGCTGCGATTAATTGTGTTGATGCTGTGGTATAAGCTTCATATTTAGGGGTTAACTAGGGTTTAGGGTTTAGCTAGGGTTTAGGGTTTAGCTAGGGTTTAGGGTTTAGCTAGGGTTTA
>NW_013549984.1:32261-44974 GCF_000499425.1 Eimeria acervulina | reverse complement strand
CTCTAGCGCCATACTGTGAAGTTGATGAACTACCGAAGAGGGTCTTCGGCTTCAGGCTACAAGCGCGTCTAACCACGCTGTTACAGCGTGCTATGCCCCGAAACCCTACAATCCGCTGGGTCTACGAAAATGTCCGGGATACCAGTTAACGGCACCGCAGAACACAGCAATCAATCATCTAGTGTTCAATGCTGAGCAGTGCTATTCCAGATAGACTAGCATATTTATTTGCACCCCGATGGATCCTCAAGGCATCGCAATGTTGGCGCACTTGCTGCACAATATAATTAGTAGTTCGCAATTGCCACAATGGTGCGAACAGTCCCCATTCTATCTATATTGTACCCACGCGTTCTCTGCAACTCACGGATACCGCAAGGCCGTATAGGAAGACCATTCATCCTCATTACCTGACGCATGCTATCTGAGCGTCCTTGGCTCCCCAACAATCCCCGACTTATTGGTGTGCTCGCTAAATGCCCGGGTGGCCCAGCGCACGGGCAGTATCCGTAGTAGACAAGGGACTCCCGCAGCACGGCCTATGCGCCATAAAATATAGCGCCAAAAGCTCTCCACCAGGCAAAATTAACCAGATACTCCTGGAGCATGGCAAGCAAGCGTCCGTAGATAGAGCGATAACTCTTGCGAAAAGGCAATCAACCGGCACTGATACAACGTCAGTGCGCCAGTTCGCCAACGATCGGCCACTTTTTTGTTGGTTCAATGAAGCAGCCAACAGTCAATCACAATCCTGACCGTGTCAAGGCACAGAACAAAGTGTTTTACTTGAAGGATGCTTGGCAGCCCGAAACTCAATACAGAACTTGAAAGTTGCCAGTTTACAAGGAGCAAGATGTTTACTGGAACATACAGCATGCGCAATTGCGGCAGCTGTGACTCGGTTTCTTGCATACGCCACATTGTCACCAGTGAAACAATTGAGTTGTCGAAACGTGCGTTTTGTACACGACGTATGTATGGATCGGCTTCTGGACCAAAAGCGAAAAAGATTTCACGCAGGTGTGAACGCATGAACTGCCCCAAATCCACAACGTGGCGAAGCAGGATAGTTTCACGAATGCATTCGGCCCAGCAGGGCACGCGCTATCCAAACTATGCGCAGCTCGATGAATGAGCACACCGCCCAAGCTAAGGGCGCGTCTGTGTCGTTCTCCTAACACAAAAGATAAAACAGCCACCCAGCAAAACTCGGCGTGCAGCGCCGACGTCACCTATCGCCAACGCACCGAAACCAAACAAACCTCTTACCCGTGACATTTCCCCGACACCGTTGCACAGCCAACGGGGACCCTGCACATTAAAAACACGCGCCTACCCAAGGGTTCATCACAAAAACTGCGCGTATTTATGATTCCCTCTACTTCATGGCGCAAGCGGCACCGTGGAGCCGAGTCCCACACCCAAGCTCGCTGCCAGCCTCCTTCACGCGAGTCCACGCACAGAAAGCCTACTTGCATCGAGGGCAAATGCGTCCACTGAAGCTTGTCAACTCAACATCGTTGTGGTTCGACCCATAAAGCATGTTCTTGAGTAATCGCACAAACGGTCCGCAGCACCTTCCATCCGGCGCACACAAGCAAAGCCAGCTTCGCGCTCTGCTGCTGCCATCGCGGTGATTCATCCTCATTTTGTGAAAGCAAGCGGGCCAGGAGCAATGACAAAAGATCAGAAAATCCCTCGAGGTGGTGTCTCGTCAGCGTACAATTGGTACCTGTTCTGTTCAACGCACGACACCGGCGCTTGATGTACAAATCCTCGAAATTCAACTGAGAAGAAAACTTGAAGCAACGTAAACTCGCAGAGCTGCATCCTGCCAGGAAAGTGGTGCGATAGTTTGTTGTTAGGGTCCTGACAAGGATACTACACACAACCGTGCACTGTTTGAAAAGCATCGAACCTGCAGAGACTCAACATATAAGCAACTGCGCAAATCACAGCTCACAAATCAGTGGCTTAATCAACGACACTTGCGCCTGTACAAACGTTCCGCAAAACTCCCCGACACAAAAATCTCATAAACTTAAGTACATGGGCATAGCCGTTCAAGCAATAGCCCATGATGTTTCATGCCCAAGTAGTAGTCCTTTGTTGCGCGATTCCGCCCCAAATGGTGCTCCCTGATACATAGCACCCTCTCACTAGCTGCAACGCACAGCATCGAACGAGTACACTTCTTCGATTGCCTGCATCGTAGCATATATATCGATGTAGAGCTACGCACGCTTGTATGGCTGGATTGATCCGCCTTGGGACCCAAGCCAGTGTCTGACGATTTCACTTTTTGACCAGCAAACGTTCAGATACATAGTGCACCACTTACGCGTTCTTAGTGCCAATCGGTGCCACGAGTTTGCTAAGACTTGGTTGGGGCATCCAAGTATTGCAGAGCTAGTCTGCACTGGCTGCTTCCTCTCCAGTGCAGAGGAAGGTGGTCGTTTGTGCTTATTGTGACAGCAGCATGCTGCCCGTGGATGCGTGGTCGTATGCCTTTGGTCGCAACACACTTTCTGTACAGATATCATGTCCGTGTTGAGCGGAGAAGCAACTTATTCCCGCATTTGGCACTGTTCCATGCCACAGGAAGTGAAGTATTGCCAGCATCATCCGGTGGCAGCAGCACATCTATATCCATAGTTGTATATATCTATATCTATACCTACATCTAGTGGCACGACTCAAAAGAAACGTGCAGAGAGCTCCGGCAGTACAAGCCTTTTCGCGATCTACATGTGATGTATCTGCACTCCCATATCGGCCTGTTCTTTACAGCCGAAGCATCATTAGCTGCCAGCCTCGCTTGTCAATAGTCAGCGCCGCAGAAATACTAAATACGCCTTCTCATAAGCTGGTACATGTCCTCGCTTCGGTTGAGCTGCACAGCATAACCACATGCGTAAACCTCGGGGTGCACCATGCTGTCGCAATAGCCTGCCAGCTGCCCTGCTCGCTCGCACCACCCTCATCCGTCCCTCACCACTGGTAAGGCAACGCTAACGCTCTCTCTAACCCACGACACCTCTCAGACGTCGGTGCGCAGCCACCGGCGCTGACGTCACAACACCCACCGCTATACGTCATTGCTGGCAACCAACTCGGCAGCCCGTTGGCGCATGTTGCACAATATGGGGTAAGGGCAGCTCTGTCCCGGCGCGCCCCCCACCTGCTTTCAACATCAGCCTTCTCTCCAGCAACCAATGCACAATAGGCCCACCTGCATGGAGGCAGGCCTCGAGCTGGCAGCTGGATGCGTATCCATGTGCCGTTGTACGACAAGGTTGGTGTCAGCTGTGTAACAGTATGTTCCATTCACAGTTCAGCAGGCAAATGAGAGCACAACCGTAAGTAAAAAAACGCCGTGGCCATTCTCTGAGGAGCGTACCTGCCACACCTAATCTGCCTCTTTCCTTGCCTCGTGCAACGCAATCAGCCCGGGTGATGCGCTTCGTCAAGCTGCAGGGGCTACCCCGCGCCCACCTATCCAACGTTCCCGGTGCTAGCTCGGCAACCGCATGGTTTCAATGCAGATCATGGCGCAGGAGGCTCTCAACCTGAGTGCGCCGCCTGTGTATCTCACGCCAGACAATGAAAAGGTGGGAAGTATGGTGCGCCCATGCAGATGTCCCTGTAGAAATCGATTTGCTCGCGCTGAGATGCACATAGACGGACGTCCCGCGAAGTGCTGTGTCTGAATTAAAACGAAGGAAATGCTGATGGCGGCAACTGAAATATTGCCATGGCCTTCCTAGAAGCACGCGTAAGCATGGTGCGTCCTGCGTTTCGGTTGGCCGCGGCACGGGCGTCAACGCACCTCCAGCACTTTCTAGAACGTCTGTAGTAACTAGATTCCTGCCTCGAATCTGTCTCGAATCGCCACCGCAAGACGGAGCTAGTATACAGTAAGGCCACCTGTAAGTCCCACGCTTCATAGCTGCCTCTTGCTTCATCGATTTCCACCCAAAGACGCCACAACCTGTTGCACTCCGACGGGAGGCAGCGAAAGGCACGGGCTTTTGAACAGACGCAACCACAGCGCAAGCTGCATGGTCACTAATTTGCCTGTGAACGGTTATACCCGGGGCCTACCGAATCAACGTCTTACGCGAGGCAGGCCCGCTGCAACAGGTGTGCAACTGTTCTGACATCCTTGAACCAATTTCGTCCGCGGGTCCTAACGTGGCCTCCCGTCGCCAAATTTCCAAAATGGCCAACCCCTTTGCAGCTAGCTCACCTTACTTACAGTGGCCTAAGGGCGATCAAGGACTCATTCATGCAATCTCCGCCGTTCGGGGCACCTACGCCATCCGATGAGCATGCGGCAAAGTGTGACAAACTACGCTGACCTCTACGGTTCCCGAACACAAGAGCGGGCAACAACTAATTGAAAAGCAACACTCACACGAACGAACAAATGCGGTGGCCCTAATGAGGCCTCATAATGCCCGTCGCAAAAAAAGGCGCTTCCACAACAAGTCGCAACTTCTAAGCAGTTAACGCGTTGCAAAGCGCTCCCCAACACATTGCGCAAAATCTGCAGAACACTCTAGTGCTAAATTGCTCCAGAAGACCCGCACTCGTTTGCATTTCAGCCCTGCAGAAACCAACTTCCATGACTGGGAATCCCCTGTTCCCAACACAACTGTAGGCGGGCGTGCATGGTCGTCCAAATATCTGTCCAGAGTTCACAAGGGCTGTTTGATGCCTCTTTTTACTTAAAGTTTTGATTACTGAGAGTGTTTCAGCTAAAGCACATTACACACGCCCGCTTTCTGCACCAGCTTCCCCAACCACGAAAAGAGGCCGCAAGACACGCATTCACTGCAGCGGCCACGTGAACAGAACAATGCTTCATATGCACGTAGCAACCGCAGAAGGCACTCGGCCCCGAGAGGACTCCTTCCGCCGAGATGGCGATGCCAAGCGCCCCTGAGGTGCTCTAACATGCAAGGCTATACAACAGCCTGCAAAAGAATGGCTGATCCTCACAGCCAACAAAGAGAGCCTAAGTACTCTGCTTGAAACATCTACAATCGGAACTCTCCGTGAAATCCCTACGGACGCTCTCGTCCACCTTTTGAAGAAAACTTCCGGACACCGAATCATGGGGAAATATTCAACAAGTACAGGAAAAAAAGATCCCCAATGGCCCATAGGATACACTATATGTCAAAACGGGAGTACTTATGATCGCCGGTACAAGACGACTAGCGTCCGTTTGCATTGCACAGGGCTTTATGATCCAGTCAAAAGAAACCACATCTACGGTCCTTTAGAGACAGCATGAGTGCCTGGATGCTAATCTCAACAACAATAGCAGAGCAATTGCCTTGGATTTGTAAGTGTTCCCCATGTACCGTTACTCGAGCAGCAACGCCAGAGTCAACTCAATGGGCCCACTATCAAAGAGAACTGCTACCGCTACCTGCAGTACACAACGGAAGAAAACGGCTGGGAGCCTCTCCACTGCCTACCATGGCACTTCCCTCCCACGGGTAGAAGCTTGCTGCTACAATCGAAAGGTCGTGGCGCCCACTCCTAGCAGTTAAGAATGCATTTTAAAATCTCCGACATTACCCATAGATCTGGTCTTATCTGCCGTTGTGGTGATATGTGCACGGCGAGAAAAGACGAGGGAGAGGGTGAGTCGCCAAACTCGAGCCCATTCCTTGCACTTCCCTGTACGCCTTTACCCAGAGTCAACAAATGTCAACACATGTTCAGACTGCTTTGGCACTTCTTTCGCGCTTGCATGCGCCAAGCCTTCCTTGACCAAACTCCATTATTCATTCACAGTTAATGACGTGCCCCTTGTCTGGTCTGTGCAGCTTGCATGTGCCCAAACCAGGCTCACTTCCTCTTCAGGCTTCTCTTCCTTTGGTTTCTCATCTTCGGGGACCGTCGGCTGATCTGGCTGCGGAGTGGGGGTTTGGCGGCGCAGCACTACAAATAAGAGAAAGATGAGCACAGCCACTATAGTAGAGATAAGCACAGTAGCAGCTCGTGGACCTGAAAGCCTTCCCCCCTCGGGCGTAGCGCTGGACAGGGTTGAAGGCACATCATCGCCTAATTCGATGACTTCAGGGTTGGATAAGCCTACATCTGCTTCCGGTGCTTCCGCTGGACTGTTACACGCCGAAACCATAGTGACTACAAGGGTGAGGATGGCGGGTACGGAGGACTGCATCTTGGAAATGGAATGAAACCGCAAAAAATCCACCTTCAAATATGTGTTTAGGACCTTTAATAAGCGAATTAAACGGAAAGTTTCTCGATGCAAACAAACGGTGGGCTCCCTTCCGAAAGTATACGCCCTGGAATTTAAACCACCTGTTGATGGATTTGTATGGCAAGCAAAGTCGGCGATATTTCTTTCTAGCTGTTTTCCGGAAAGAAAAAGCGCTAAGGTACGAATATTATTTGTCTGATTCGCAGATCCTCGATGAGAAGATGCCGATCTATTTGTTCGAGGCCCCGCTTCCCTCGGTGCAAGACCAGACGCCAGAGAGCGGGCTGTAATCCCGCAGCAACAGAACGGGGCATTATCACCGTTTTTCAGTAGTTAAATGCATTATTTTGAAACTAAGGTGGGAGCTAAGGGAATATTCGGGGGTGTAGCGGCCAATAAGAATTTTGCAAGTTATGGGTGTTGCCACGGCGCGGACCAGTTCGTGGGTAGATATGACCTGTCGTGTCTGGTTGCAATTCGGGCTCATCCATGTATTAATGCCCTTTCTCTAACGTTTATTTTCGTTTGTTTGTTGCTTATTTAGGGCGTTACGTCTGAGCCCAGAGGGGCACAGCTGCTCTCCACAGTCACCACGGACCATCTGGGTGCGAAGGAGAGCTCCTAGAGAGACGATGACAGACATGTGAACAAGTAGGCTAACAAACGCACAGAAAGGACTCTGCTATGCCTGTAGAGGCGGGCTGCAGCTTGCGGGAACTATGCAGAAGCGACAATCAGCACAGCCACACAGCAGAGTATTGCTCACATCCTACAGGCCTTCGGCATGGGAGCAACAAGTGCTTCTTCTAAGCAAGATGTTCTCGTAATGGAAATTCCTCATAGTAGCCAGCTGCTTTAGCTAACGCTAACCACTTGGCTCTGCATCTAGCCCTTGTAGCTACCGTAATCTGGCCATTCTTAATGTGTCTCCCGCCGCAGCATCGCAGTTCCACTGTCCCTTGCCTCTATGCTGTCTCTGTTTGATTTGCGTGATCTGTCTTAAACTGCGGTAAGAAGGACAGTGGCACCCAGGCGTGGTTGCTTCTGTTTGTCGTTCTGTAAGGCGCGTATGCATCTGCACATGCGCCTTGGCGTTTCACCGCTGGGTGTGTGCCTGCGTGAAACAGTGTACTAGCGTTTGTGTGTAGTGTTTGCACTTTGATTTGCCTTTATCTCTGGTGTAGTACCAGTATCGGGCCACTGGGTTCTGCATGCGTCGCGAGTACACAAGCTTGCTGAAAGAGTTCTTCCTTGTTTGTAATCTTCAAGGAGTACTGCACTGCCATATCTTTTAGGGTGGAGAGCTTTCTTTTCATTGGAGATATATAAGATTTGCGGAAGCCACTGCTGCCAACTGTACGTTGCAGCGGGCCCGACTGCTTCTTGCATCCTGTATAAAGAGGCGTACAGCATCATAAACGAACAATCACTACCACTTAAGCTTGAAGGTATCATTCTGTTGCGCAGAGAAACAACAAAAACAAGTTCACAAATTGCAACTGTTGCGAGATAACAAGTATGCAGAAGTTTGGGCCGCACCATATACTGTTCTAGCTATTACGTTTATATGAAATGAAGCGCACGTGAGTTACAAGTTTCACGCGTTGCTACAGCAGCGCAGGATGCGCCTCTAGAGGTGACTGTGGGACTAAAATTTTCTAGCGCACTTTGTGCAGTGGATGGTTTGCTGTTGCTGCTGCTGGTGTCTGTCGTAAGGGCCGACGTTGCTGCTGTCTCCACCCGAACAACAAAATGCAATGCAACGACACACAGAGGATTTATCTACATGGCAGCTTGGAACGACAACGGCAGAACCCCAAACCTCTGTGCCGTGCACAAGTTGAGACCGAGTTCAAGCATGCAGCAGAATTGCTGATTTTACTCTGCTCTTGCTAGGAATTCATTATAGTCGAGCATGCAGTTCTCGCTAACGAGCAGCAAGGTTGGCTGCGCCTCCCAAATATCTACAAAGTACCTCGACTCTGAACCTGCGGTTCTCGCAGAGTCTCAACATCTAGGGAGCAGCATCTCTCACACCATTGAGGCATTTAAAAGAATGCCATGGCATACAAACCTTCTTATCGTATTCTTTTGCATAAGGAAAGTGATTAAAATCAATCAAATGTAACGCGCTATCTACGGCTCACTAAGCATGGAGCTAGTTATTTCAGGACTACTCAGAGGAAACCCGAATAATGCTTAGTAACACAAAAGGTTTTTTCTGTTGATAATGGTCAGAGTGTAGTTCTTGTTCGGCCAGAGGGACCTTCTGAGCTCATTCTAAAGTGAGCAGCATTGCTGGGCATAGAAAACTTTAAGGGGAGCCCGCATGCACTTTCTCAGGCTTGCTTGCCAAGCCATCTATCTCCCTCTGACTCCACCTGTTTTAGCTTCAGCAGCAGCAGCAGATGCTGCTGCTGGTGCTGCTCTAAACATTTGCTGCAAGTCGGCTGTCTTGCCGTTATCCCTACGCAAATGCGGGAGAGAAAGAAGGGCCGTCGCTGCTGCATCTGGCACAGCAGCTAAGGCAGCAGCAGCAGCAACAAAAGCAACAGCTGCAGCTCGCTGCTTACACAATTTTTTGGATTCATATGTTGTCGAATCCTCCTCTGCAGCAACGGCCTTGCTGCTTTCACTGCATTTGATCTCGGTGGCCCAGAAGGCCTGGCGGCTGCTGCAGCAGAGCGCCGCTTACTACGAGGTCTGCTGCAGGAACCAAATCAGCGTCTGCGCATTCTGTATTTTGTGGTAGGTTGACATACACCTCATCGCCACGTCGCCGCAGCTGCTGCTCCTGTTGCTGCTGCTGCTCTTGCTGCTGTTTGCCTTCTGATGCGAATCGCTGCAGCTCTACTACCTCAATCTGGTCTCTTGTCTGCCTGCGAGGCCGGCGCGGGCTAGCGAAGAAGGGCTTCAGATACCTGCGGATACACCCGACACGGTCGCGAGCACACGAGCAACAGATGCCAGTAGCCAAACAGCTCTAGAGGAACAAAAAATGGAGATGAATAACAAGGAGAAAGAAGGGAAATACAAATTGAAAGACGCGCACTTAGCGTCAAGCAAACGCAGAGCCCGGCGCAGCAGCGCGCAGCAGTTGTTTCTGCACCAAGCTCCACTAGACGCCTCATTCTCCTGCTGCTGCGTCCTCTGAGCAGAGGTCCCGCTGGCGCTCAGGTTGCTGCTGTTGTTGCTGCTGCTGCTGCTGTGCAGCGGGAGTTCTCCCGCTGCACCATCCTCGTTCGCCCTTTCAGGCTCATCCGAAAATATTCCTAGAGGTTTCAGCGCAAACAACAGCGCCGGCGCTGCACCCAGCGACACGCAAACCCTAAACCCTAAAGTTTTAAACCCTAAAGCCCTAAACCCTACTGAACTCATCCTCATGTCAAGCTTCAGCAGGCTGAACAACAACTCTTAACGACCCTAAGGCACTAAGCCCTAAACCCTAAACCCTAAACCCTAAACCCTAAACCCTAGATCATACGCCGCAACCATTTTATAACAAGTAGGACGCACTGATACGCGACCCTTAGGCACTAAAGCCTAAGCCTTAAAGTAGAAACCCTAAACCCTAAGCCGCAAGCATTTAATAATAATATGTCACGACGCACTTATAAGCAGCACAGACACCAAAGCCACAACCAATGTGAACGTCAGGATCGCCTTCCCCTCTCGACCCCCAAAGTCGTGGTGAGCCCTCTCCGCCAGTGCAAAGGCTGCGCGCAACCCCCCACAACGCTACGCCCAAACCCTAAACCCTAAGCCCTACACCCTGAGAAACAGCAAACCATTAGCGATGCTGCGACTCCCGCAGCAAACGGTAAACCCTAAACCCGAGCGAATGCTGCGCCTCCTGCAGCAGGCGCTAGGGGTTTGCGCTTGTGCGCGCCGTCCATGGGATTCAAATATGGGGTCTTGGGCTTGTCTAGGGTTTAGGGTGTAGGGTTTACGAACCGACTGTCCCTCGCAGCCCGCACAGCGCAATGGCATGCTGCTCTTTCATTGATAGGCGCTTGCGGCCTCTAAAGAAGTTCATGAGGAAGCAAGTCAAGTATACACTAAGGGCCCTGAACGCGCACATCCATTCACCCCAACCCTAAACCCTAAACCCTAAACTCTAACCACCGACCCCTTGGCATTTCTCCTTCAACTCGCACAGACGGCGCAGCGGCCGCAAAGCACTCCAAATGCAGGCGGTTTAGGGTTTAGGGTTTAGGGTTTGTTTCTGATGGTTGGAGGCCCTAAGCTAGCGAATAGGACTAAGACCCACGCCACAGGTGCAGAGGGCGAGGAAAGGGAAGCAGTAAGCGCTGAGGCTGGAGTGCATACTCACCGCGCCGCAACAACAGCAGCGAGGCCTCCAGCAAGAAAGAGGCCAGCTTCTTCGAGCGGCAGCAAATCAAAGGAGAAGGGGGCCAGCCCCAAGAAAACGAATGCAAGACACTCAGTTAAAAGAGCGAACGCCCCAAAGACAGCTGCATGCACCGAACCCCACATCCTAGACCCTAAACCCTAAAAACCCCTCGCCTTTCAGCACCTACGTCTCCATGAAATACAGCAACAACCAACCACACGAGAAGCAGGGCCCACATAAGGGGCCCCCAAAACATACCTCGCGATGCTACTTGAGCTGTCTCCGACAGATTTGCAAATGCATACTTCCCCATACAAATGCCGCAGAAACAAATGGAGACGATCCCGCTCCCCCCACAACCCTGCCATACACCACACGCCCCACGCCCCACACCCCACAATCTAAACCGTAAACCCTAGATATTAGAAAACAACCATAAGTACATAAAGCAGCGGAAGGTATCCCCACGTTGCACGTTTGGGCAACAGCAGGGCCTCGGCCTTGTCGGGTTTAGGGTCTAGGGTTTAGGGTTTTATGTTGGGAACTAGGGTTTGGTGTTTAGGGTTAAGGGTACGTCTGCAATGAGATAAGACAGCCAGGGAAAGAGCAGCAACAGCGCAACCTCCAGCGCAACGCTCTCCTCGTCCCAGTCGATGTGTTTGTACACCTAAAGCAAAACGCCAAACCCTAAACCATAAACCCTAAGCCCCAAACCCTGCACAACCTCCACAATGGAGGCACTTCAGAGCTCATGCTCCAGCACAGCGAATGCAGCAGCAGCAGCAGCAGCGGCGGAAGCGTACAAGGGCAGCAACAGCTCCTGTGAGGAGCCCGAGGGCTGTGGAGAATAAGAAGGTGAAGAAGAAGGAAGCAACAGCAGCAGCAAATCCTCTTTGTGTCTCCTCATCGGCAATTGCCCTATACAAGACAAGCGTCACTGCGTCGTTCAGGAGACTCTCCCCAAATACCTGACAGTGAAAACGTGCATGCAAACAGCAGCAAGAATGCAGCAACTGTTGCCCCTGCTCAGCCCTCTAAGTCTGCTGCTGACGAAGGAAAACAGCACAAGCCGTAATGCAGCAGCTGCCGTTGCAGTGACGGCAGCAGCAGCGCCACAGAGAGCAACAGCAGCAGCAGCAGCAGCAGCAAATCCCGAGGGCTTTTGATGTGACGTCTCGCAACCAAAGCGTCAGTAGTTGCAGCAGCAACTGCAGCAGCAGCAGCAGCAACAGCAGATGCAAGTTCAGCTTCGTTCAATCCAGCGACGCCGCGCGCTGCTGCAAATAAGAACCCCCCGACAAGGGTTTAGGGTTTAGGGTTTACCAGCACGTGTATCAACAGCTTCGCGCGCAAATCTCTAAAGGCACTCAGCACAGCCACCGGGTCCGTAGAAGAAATCAGTGCGCCGACAGCAAAGGCACGGCGAGGAGTAAGAGAAATACCTGGAAGCAGCAGGCCTGCAGCAGCAGCAGCAGCAACAAAAGCAGCAGAAGCAGCAGTAGCAGAATCGGCGGAGTCACAGAAAGCAAATGCACCCAGTCCAACACCAGCACGAACAGCCGCTGCAGCGGCGAACCTATCAGCAGCAGCAGCAACAATTGCTTCAGCAGCAAGCACAAGCACCCCTCCCATTGCCACTCCAGTGTAGAAGCAGCAGCAGCAAGACAGAACAACAAGGAGCAGGCGACGTAGCAGCTACAACAACAACGCCCAAAGCAACAGCAGCAGCGCAGCAGCAGGAGGCGCAGCAGCAGCATTCAAAGCAGAAGCAGCATTCAAAGCAGCAGGAGCAGCGCAGCAGCGTCCGTAGACTCGCAGCATCAGCGCGCGCATGCAGTAGCGGCTAGAAGCAGCAGCAGCACCATTATCAGCATCAGCGACAGCAGCAGCAGAATCAGAAGCAGCAGCAGCACCTGCCCCTAGCATATGGGCGCCTATAAACAAACAACTAAAGATGGTGGCCCCCACAGCCAACCACAAAACGCTGCCGAAATTTTCGGCGAAGACGAAGCCAAAAGGATGCTGCGCCAGCTCCAAACCCCTTTAAACAGCACAAACCACAAACCCTAATTCAAATATATATATATATATATGTATATATATATATATATATAA
>NW_013549984.1:22500-32161 GCF_000499425.1 Eimeria acervulina | reverse complement strand
ATATATATATATATATGTATATATATATATATATATATATTACAAACCGTGATTCTTGCACAAACCACAAGCCCTAATTCATTCACATACCACAAACCCTGATTCATTCATATATATATATATATATATTACAAACTCTAATTTGTTTATATTTACCACAAACCCTAATTTACTCACAAACCACAAACCCTAATTCATAAATAGAACATACAGCCCAAGTGAAGGGCTGTATTGTGCAGAAAAGAGACAGAGGAGGCGGTATATAGGATTGATGTGGGGCAAACCCTAAACCCTAAACCCTAAACCCTAAACCGGGAATCCCGCTGCTTGTACGGGTCTAAAAAACCAAATACAGCTCTTTGGATAGGGTTTAGGGTTTAGGGTTTAAGAATAGGGGTTTACCCCTGAAAGACAATTGGCGGAAGCAGAAGCACGAAGAAAACTTCTTCTTTCAAGGCCAAAATGCTGCGGAGGCTGCTGCTGCTGCTTCGTTGCTGCTGCAGCTGATGGTGCTGCTGCAGCAGCGCACCCAGCAGCAGGCCAAGCAAAGTCGCCACCAGAGGCACCTGCAGCACCAGCTGCTGCAGCCGTCGAGCAGCAAGAGAAATAAAGAGGCAAGCAGCAACGATTACCAGCAGCAGCAGCAACCCCACTGACATCACCACCTCCTTTTCGCTGCTGCTAAGGTCGTCCGCAGCCTCACCCACCCACGTGCCGCTGCTGCTGCTGCTGCTGCTGCCACTGTTGCTGTTGCTGTTGCTGCTGCCTGCACTGCTGGTCCCTTCGCTGGTGCTGCTTCCCTTCTCTTCTGCACTGCTCCTGTTAGCAACGGTGCTAGTGCTGCTGCTGCTGCTTACGGTGCTGTTCACGCTGCTGGCTTTGTTGCTACCACTTCCGCCGCCGCTGTTGCTGCTGCTGCTGCTGCTGCTGCTCGCATTGCTATTGGTGGTGCTGCTGTTGTCTGGCTCCTGCGTCTCCTCTAAGCGCCTCAAAATAGGCAGCAGCAGCGGCTGAGGCTGCTGCTGCTGCTCAATATACGGGTCCCAACTACCACTGGCTGCGGCACCTGTTGCCCCCACAGCGTTTCCTGCAGCAGCAGCCGCAGCAGCGGCAGTTGCTGCTGCCGCGGCTGGGCTGTATTTGGTCGTGGGGATGGGTGAGCCTAGCAGTTCAGCAGCACCAGCAGCAGCATCACCGGATGCTGACTCGCGGTTTGTTGCAGACGGTGCTGCTGCAGCAGCTGCAGCAGCAGCTGCTGCAGGTGCTGCTGCCCTCACCGGGTCGGACGCGTTCTCATTTGCTGTTGCTGTAGCGGCATTTGCTGCAGTGCGAGTTGGTTGTGCATCTGCTGCAGCTGTAGTTTGTATGTCTGCTGAACTGGGCCCTGCTGCCGCTGCTGCTCCTGCTGCTGTTCCTGCTGCTGCTCTTGTTGCTGCTGCCTCGTTCACCGTAAACAGTGCTGCAGCACCTGATGCTGCTGCTGCTGCAGGCCTCACATGAGGACTGGCTGCCTCAAGCAGTAGCAGCGACAGCAGCGGCAGCAGCAGGGTCACCATCGTCCAGCTCCTGCGGAAGCCGGCAGCGGCAGCTGCAGCAGCAGCTGCAGCTGCTGCTGCTGCAGCTGCTACGGTTAGTGCAGCCCTGCTTAAAACAGTATTGTATTTGAGAGTATAATGAATAAAACAAATATAGAATAACAACGAAAGAGAGGAAGAAGGAGAAGACACCCCGGCACTCTGTCGGCAGTCAGCCCTGGTTGAGTTATTGGTGGCTGAGTTTGCTGCTGCTGCTGCTGCTGCTGCTGCTGCTCCCTTTAGGTGCTTCCACGGTAATGAAGGCGCTGAGTACTTTGTGGAATTGAAGAAACAATGCAGAGAAGATGCACCAGCGGCAGCAGCAGCAGCGGGGGCCCTCTGCTGCAATACAGGTTGCGGGTGGGGCCCCCAACCAGCAGCAGCAGCAGCAGCAACAGTAGCAGCAGCAAGGCTTGGGACCCTCTGTGGGGCTAGCTTGTAGAATTATTACCTCTCCATAAAACCTTCTAGTAATCATTTTCTTTTATCTTCTATGGCCAGCGAGTCATTTGCTGCTACGATTGGTGCTGCTGCTGCCCTTCGCTGCTGCTGCCGCTGCTGCTGCTGCTGCTGCTGCTGCCGACGGGAACGTGGGGTGTCTTGAGGCCTCGAGTTGGGGCTTGCTGCCTGGACTTGGGGTTTTTTCCTTTAAGTTCTTCGCTGTTACTCTAAACCCCATACTAACTACAAGCCGGGGCTTTTCCTAGGGTTTAGGGTTTAGGGTTTAGGGTTTAGGCTTGAGGCCCAAACGATGCTCTCTTCTTGGTGGAAGCTGCTGCTGCTGCTGCTAGCAGCAGCAGCACATCAAGCAGAATCATTTGCTATCACCCAGACTACCCAGCTGCTGAGAGTGAGGCCTTCTGCTGCTGTTGTTGCTGCTGTTGTTGCTGCTGCTGTTGCTGCTGTTGTTGCTGCTGCTGTTGCTGTCGCTGTCTTTGCTGCTGCTCTTGTTGCCGCTGCAGCTATTCTGGGCGCTCGCTGCAGGACCCTAGGCGTCGCGTTGCTGCGGATGCGTTTGCGTTTCTTTGTTGCTGTTGCTGCTGCTGCTGCTGCTGCTGCAGGCTGGCCCCACACCTGTCGCTGCCTCGGATGCCCATCGGCCTCGCGCCGCTTCAGCGACAACAGCCGCAGGTGAGTAAAATCAGCAGCAGCAGCAACAACAACAGCAGCAGCAACAACAACAGTGGCAGTAGCAGCAGCAGCAGCAGCAGCAGAGGCTGATGGGGTGAGGTGGTATGCGGCGTTGTGTTTGTGCTGTTTCGCAGCGAACACAGCAGCACTAGCCAGCAGCAGCAGCAGCAATCACTCGCTTGATGGAGAGCCTCTCTCGGGCCCGCTGCAGCCCCTGAGGGGGATGGTGCTGCTGCAGAAGGTTGGGGTGGAGCAGAAGACAAAAGGAGGGCTGCTGCTGCCCACAGACGTAAGTCTTGCTGCTGCTGCTGCCGTTGCTGCTGTTACTTTTGCTGTTGCTGTTTTACCCCCAGTTGCAGCACTTCTTTTGCCTGGGGCTGCTGCTGCGGCTGCGGCTCTGCCGCTGCTGCAGCCGAAGCCTCCTTGCTGCTGGCTTTCTCCTGTTGGGTGCTGCTGCTGCTGCTGCTGCTGCTGCTGCTGCTCTTGCTCCGTGTGTGTTTCTGCTGCTGTCGATTTGCGCTGCTGCTTCGCCCGAGCTGCATATGATGAGGCTACGCTTCGTGGCTACAGCTGCAGCAGCAGCTGCTGCTGTTGCTACCGGGTTTGCTGCTGCTGCAGCCAGGTTTGCTGTTGCTGCTGCTGCAGCTAGGTTTGTTTCTGCTGCTGCTGCTGCTGTTTCTTCAGGCTCGTCAGGAGAAGGCCCTTGGCCGCGTCATCGCCACGGGCCCTGGACAGCTGGATTCGGAAACAGGGTTTGCTGCTGCTGCTGCTGCTGTAACTGCTGCTGCTGCTGTTGCTGTTGCTGCTGCTGCTGCTGTCCGCCGTGGCTGAGCGTGGTGTCAGTGAGGTGGGCATCGCTGGTATGGTATTTGGCGGTACAGAGAAAGCCTTGACTCTGCTGCTGCTGCAGTGCTGCAGCAGCAGCAGATGCTGTCTCTCTTCTGCGGGGACGGGGCAACAATACATAGAGCAGCAGCAGCCGCATTGCACTGGTGCTGTTGCTGCTGCTGTGCATTTTCTCTTTCGGAGCTTCTTTGGTTCTTGCCAGCTATGCTCCTTTTGCTGCTGCTGCTCCTTTGCTGCGGCCGCTGCTGCTAGCCTGCCCCCGCTGCGGCTGCAGCAGCGCGGACAAGAGGCTAGACAGAGACAGAAGGGATTCACATTTGCTGCTGCTGCTGTTGTTGCTGCTGCAGCAAGCGGATCACCTGTGAAGTCAAGGAAGGAGACGTCGTGGTGTATACAAAACACACGGGAGAGACGGTTAGTCTGGCTGCTGCTGCTGCACTTGCTGCTGTTGCTGCTGCTGCTGCTGCTGCCGTGTCTATCCCTCACTAATGTTGTTCGGCATTGTAATACCTGCGGTTGCTGCTGCTGCTGCTGCTGCTGCAGTGTTGCTGGAAGGGCAAACCAGTGTGAGTGTTTTAAACTCTCTGCTGCACCTGTGATGTGCTGCTGCTGCTGCTGCTGCTGCTGCTCAGCTGAAGTATGACGGGGCTGACTGCGTGCTGCTTTCCAGCGAAGAGCTGCTGGCGAAGGTGGCGGACCCTGAGGCGCTGCAGCCTTCAGATGTACAGCCACTTGGAGACACGTCAGTCTGCTGCTGCTGCAGCGCTGCTGCTGCTGTTGCTGCAGGCCTGCTGCTGTTATTGCTGCTGCTGACTCTGCTGCTGGAGGAGATGCTACTGCTGCTGCGTCTGTTGCTGTTGGATACTGCAGCAAAGCTCCTTCCTTGCTAGGGACTGCCGGCAGCAGCAGCAGCAGCAGCAGCAGCAACTACTACTGCTGCGGGATGCCGAGAGGTGCCTTTTGGTTCTATGCATGCGCGTTGTGCTGAGGCTGATGCTGCTGCTGCTGCTGCTGTTGCTGCTGTTGCTGGTGCTGCAGAGTGTTTGTACGCGTCTTGAAGCCGTCGGATAAGAGCGCTGGGGGGTTGCTGCTGGTGCCGCAGCAGCAGCAGCGGCTGCTGCAGCAAGCTGAGGTTGTGGCAGTCGGTAGCGGCAAGATGACTCCGCAGCAGACAAGGATGCCTGTTGAGGTGAGCTGCTGCTGCTGCTGCATTTGCTACTGTTGTTGCTGCTGCTGTTGCTGCTTGATTTGTCTTGTTCGCTGCAGCAATATCCCCTGAGTAGGACCTGCTGTAGCAACACACCCGGCATATGCGCTGCTGCTGCTGCTGCTGCTGCTGCTGCAGGTTTCTGTTGGAGACAAAGTAGTTTATTCGAGTTATCTGGAGGAGTCGTCGCAGCTGAAGATAGGAGAGCAAATTTATGCCTTCGTGCGGGCCTCTGATATTGCTGCAAAGTGGTAGTCTGCAGCAACCATTGCTGCTGCTGCTGCTGCTGCTTATGCTGCTGGTGCGCGCTAAAGGCTTCCTGCTGCAGAGTCTGCAGCAGCACTTGCCTGTCGCCTCAGCAAGAGTACAGACACAACAAGCAGGTTGTTGCATTAGCAAAACCCCGCAGCAGCAGTAGCAGCAGAGGGGCGTGCTAGGCGTTGCGGCTTTGCCTTTTGCTGCAGCAGCTGCTGCTGCAGCAGCAACAGCAGCAGCAGAAGCTGCTTTGCGTTTGTTTTGCCGTTTAGGCGTTGAAACACTCTTTTGTTCGTCATCCTAAGTTAGGGTTGTTGCTGCAGCAGCGCATACTTTTTTCAACTCCCTCCTCCTCTCTGGGAGGCATTTGCTGCTGCTGCTGCTGGTGCTGCTGCTGCTGCTGATGCTCAGCAGCGGATACTGCAGCTCTGCAGCAGCAGCAGCAGCAGCGGAAGATGCACAAGCAGCACTTCAAAGCGGAGAAGAGGAATGTGTAGAGGCATATGCATGTGCTATTAATACAAGAGGCATCTTAATTATTTGTTTATATTTGTTTGTTTCTCATTTGGTTTTTGCTTCTGCTTGCTGCTGCTGCGGGTGTAGCCGCAGCAGCAGCACCTGTGGATGGTGTATTTCTTTTAGGTCTATTGCACCTCCTTTATGTCTCTTAATTATCAATAAATATAAAATATTAAAATATTATTTCTTTATGCATGCACCACTTGTTTTGTTTGTCTATGAAAACTGCTAAGCTGAAGCCGGCCTTAGTCTCGTCTTGTTTGCATACTACACTCAACAGAGAAAAATAAAACAACATAAAAGAAAGGCTTCTGCTACTGCTGCTGTTGCTGCTGCTGCTGCTGCTTTGACCGCAGCCGATACGGCAGCAGCAGCTGCTGCTACTGGGGGGCCTTATCGAGGTGTGTTTAGGTGTCTGTACACCTGAGGTTTCTCCGAATAAGTTGCAGGGAAGGGCTGCTTTTTAGTTTTAAATCAATATACATTACACATTCAATGCAGCAAGACAGGGAAATAACAAGAACCAGCAACAGCAGCAGCAGCTGCAGCAGCAGCAGCAGCAGCAGGGAGCGGCGCGCTGTCGATAGGGGCAATAGAGGTGGGAGCCTTCGGGTGTATAGGCAGCTCATTAAGCGACAGGGAAGGCCTTCTTCCTCCCTTTCTTTAATTTAAATTCCTTTATTTTAATTTATAATTAAAAAGAAGAACGGCTCCTTAAAGAGAAGAGATACCCCGTGGCTAGTTGCGGCCCGCGACAAACAGCAGCAGCAGCAGCAGCAGCAGCAGTAGCAGCAGCAGCAGCAGCTATACGATGGTGTTATAATTTCCTTCTTTTCCGTATTTGTTCCTGTTTATTTCCTTTCTCGTCTGTCAATCCTCCTCAAACAAATCACTCCACCTCATTCTGCTTTTGCTGCTGCTGCTGCTGCTGCTGCTGCTGCCGCTCACACTCGGCGCATCGAGCGATTCTCCTTTTTGCTGTTTTTCTTCTTCCCTTCTCCTCCCTTTCCTTTTGTTATTTATTTCACTTCTTGATGCACACTCATACAGCAGAGGCGCCTAACAAGGGCTGCAACGCCGCGTGCAGCAAGTGCAGCAGCAACAGCCGCAGCAGCAACTGCAACAGCAACAGCAACAGCAACAGCAGCAGCAGCAGCATTACCGGGCACCTTTATTTCCTTGACTCGATCTGCTGCTTCTAACTCATTTTCTTCCTTCTCCTTCTCAGGAGCCTCGCCCCTGAATATATCCCCAGCAACAGCAACATCAGCAGCAGCAGCAGCAGCAGCAGCAGCAGCAGTAAGAGCAGCGACAATAGCAGCAGTTGACACAGCAGCAGCATGATAGCTGAATGGGTGGCTTTGCAAAAGAAGCAGAACCCAGAAGCGCAGCAACTGCAGCAGCATCAGCAGCAGCAACAACAGCAGCAGCACTGAATTCCATCTGTCTGCTGTGGCCGCTGCTGCAACACGCAGCATCTGTCTTTGCTGCTTCTTCTCTTCCTTCCTTTCTTTTCCCTTAGGCAGCAGCAACAGTAGCAACAGCAGCAACAACAGCAGCAGCAGCAGCAGCTGCTGCTTGAAGCGACCTTCTTTGCCTCTCACCGATCCTCCACAGTTCATTCATAGCGGGTGCCTGACACCGGGCGGAGCAGCCGCCGCCGCCGCCGCAGCAGCAGCAGCAGCAACAGCATCAGCAGCAGCAGCAGCATTAGCAGCAGCAAGATTACGAAGATGCAGCCTTCTGCTGCTTCTGCGTCTCGGGTGCCCCCCGGCTTCGCCCGGCCTTTGACTGTTGGTGAAGTACCTCTAATGGCTTACAATACACACAACAAGCCTGTTAATGCTGCACCACGTTCTAAGGAGAAGTATACAATGCTGCTTCCTGCAAAGGCTGCAGCAGAGGGTATGAGGGGCTACCATGCTCTTCGTTTCTTACGTCTTAGACGTCTTTATAATAAGCAGCAGCTGCAGCGACTGTTTTTGCTGCTCTTTATGGCTGTTCTAGGGTTAATGCTGCTGCTTTGGGAGCAGCTAACACTACCAATGCTGGAACAGCTGCAGCAGCTACGCTCATTAGGGCCTTCTATTCCTTCTGCTGCTGATATTCATCGGTGTGCTGCTGTTGTAGCATCACCTAGGCTGTATGCACATGACGAATTAATGTCTCTTAGTGGGGCTGGGCGTAGAGAGCTGCTGCAGGAAGTGTGGGTTGGCGATGCTAAGCGAGAAGAGCGTAGGGCAGCTGCTTCTTCTGCTTCTTCTCCTGCTGCAGCTGTTACTGCTGCTGCTGCTGCTGCTACTCCTGCTGCTGCTGCTGCTGCTGCTAGCCGAGGATTTCTTATGCTAAGCTCTGCTCAACATGATGGTTTATTTGCTTTCTTAGAAATACTTATACGGGGTATGCAGCTAAAGAATGTTTCCTTTGCTCTAGGGGGCTCAACTCTTGTAGGCTCATTATCAAGACATGATATACTTCCTGGAGACAGTTATATTTCTTTAATTGTAGATAAAAACGATAAACAAAAACTTAAAGAAAGCTGTGCTCTGTTTGACCCTAACAATGAATTACTAAGGCCCAAACTCTATCATTCTCAGTCTCTTCTCTCTTGGCTTACAGCAACAAAAGCAAAGCCGAAGGTAAGCAAAATAATAATATAATATTTTTTATATTCTCTTCAAGATATTTTATTCTTCTTTATTATTTCTTGCTCCTTCTATTTATTACCCTTTGTTCTTTTAGTCTTTAGTCTTTATTCTTTGTTGTTTATTCTTTATTCTTTATTCTCTTATTCTTTTATTCTTTGTTGTTTACTCTTTTGTTCTTTATTCTTTATTCTTTACTCTCTACTCTTCTTATTCTTTATTCTTTATTCCTTGTTTATTTTTTATGATCTATTCTTTATTCTTTTATTCCTTATTCTTTTATTCTTTATTCTTTTATTCTTTATTCTTTTATTCTTTATTCTTTATGATGTCTTCTTATTGTTTTTTGTTTATTATTTATTATTAATTGCTTTTCCCCCTTTATTCTTTATTCTTTTATTCTTTATTCTTTTCTTTACTGTTTATTTTTTATGATGTATTCTTTTTGTTTATTGTTAATAATTGTTTGATGTTTTGCTGCATTTGTTTTGTGCGTACAGCTGGTGGAGCAGGCAGTGAATTCTTCCTTTGGGTTGATTAGCATAGACACCTCAACAGCAGCAGATTCTTTAAGCCTTCCTGCATTATTTGTACGAGTATATTGGTATAAAGAGGTGCGGGATCGATCCCCAGACGATCCCCAAGACTGGGAACCCCACGCAGAGATAACAGGAGTCTCTTCTCAGCAGCAAATGCCGCTGCAGGAGCTGCTTCCTTTTGTAGAGAGACCCTTGGGGCTTCTTGCAATACCTTCTCCAAAGAACCCTTTATTCTATCTCAACAGATTCTATAACTCTGCTAACCCGTTCTGTGCTGCTATGATGCAGCAGGAAAAAGCAGCAGCAGCAGCAGCAGCAGCAATTGCTGCTGCACAAGATCCAGCCGCAGGGGGATCTACAGACGGAACCCCCATCAGCAGCAGCAGCGAGGGGTCGGGGCCTGTGTCGTTCTTATCATTCTCCCTCGGGAGCTGCAGCAGCAGCAGCAGAAGGGATATAAAGCCTCTTGTCGAATGCACACCTGTTAATGGAGACTGTCTTAAAGAGACATTTACCTTTAATGGGGAGAAGCTACTTGAGGTGTATACGAGCTCCCGATACACCCCAGCCCCTGAGTTCCGTTCGTGGTTCCAGCCCGGATGGAGTTGGTAAACTAGTGCTGCTGCTGCAGCAACAGCAACAGCTAATAGTGCTGCTGCAGCAACAGCAACAGCAGAAGCAGCAGCAATTGCACAGCAACTGCGCACACACTGCAACAAAGGCTCCCTTCATATATTTAAGGTCGCTGCAGAGCAGCGGCAGCTGTAGCAGCAGCTGCAGCAGGAGGGCTGACGGTTGCGTCTTCCGTAGAAGCAGCAGCAACAGCAGCAGCAGCAGCAACGGCAGCAGCAGCAGAGGATATTTCTGCTGCTACCTGAAGGATGCCTGCTTATAATGTATTGTATATCTTTGTCGGTGCTTCGACTGAGCAATGTTTGAGGTGTA
>NW_013549984.1:0-17500 GCF_000499425.1 Eimeria acervulina | reverse complement strand
AAAGTCCATCTGGCTACCGGCAACTGCAGCAGCAGCAGCAGCAGCAACAGCAGCAGCAGCACAAACAGCAGAGCAAGCCCATGAGTAGCGGTGACGGCGTTTGCAGGAAGAGAGGAAACGAAGGGGACCGTAGCGACAGCAACAGGTGAAGCAGCAGCAAGCGAAGTAGCAGCAGCAGGCGCAACAACATCAGCAGCGACACCAGCAGGCGCAGCAGCAGCAACAGCAGCAGCAGCAGCAGCAGCAGCGGCTGCTGCACCTTGTTTAAAGAAGCACATCATTTGCGGGGAGGGGGCAATATTAAGGAAGAGAGACAGTCGGCCCCACGCCTTCTGGCTGAGAACAGCAGCAGCGCCAGTGAGCGAAGAAGCAGCAGCAAAAGCAGCAAATAGCTTCTGCATGCATTTAGAAGACTGGTGCAGCAGCTGCTGCACCGTCGCAGTCCGCAGCAGCTTCTGCTGAGCTCGCCGGACCTCCTCCCGTTCGTTCTTTGTTGCACCAGATTTGCTGCTGCTGCGCAGCCGCCCCCTCATTGCTGTGCTGCTGCTGCTACTGCTGCTGCTGCTGGGGTGCTGGGGGTGGGGGCTCGGTGTGGAGGTGTCGGTCTGCGGCCGGACAGAGAAGCTCTGCAGCAAAATGCAGCAGCAGGTGCAGCAGCAGCAGCAGATATTTGGTTGCTGCTGCTGCTACTGCTGCTGCTGCAGCAGCAGTGCGAGAAGAAGCCAGATGACTAGCTGGCCTGCTAGCTAGCTAGTGGGGGGCTGAGGGACAGCTAGCTAGCTAGCTAGCTAGTTAGTTAGCTAGCATGTTGACACTGAGGGCAGCTGCTTTTGCTGTAGAACAAACGACGGGTGGCTGCTGGTGCTGCTCTGCAGTGCAGTGTTGCTGCTGTTCTTGCTGCTGCTGATGCATTGATACTGCTGCTGCAGTGCTGCTGCTGCTGCTGCTGCTGCTGCATTGCTGCTAAAGCCGAAGGAGACCAAGCAAAGCAGAAAGCAAAGACGGAGAAGAGCATCATAGAACAACCAGTGCAGCAAAAGACGCAGAGACAGGAGACAGCAACAGCAGCAAAGGAGACAGCAAACTTACCCTAGGGTTTGTAGAAAGATTGTTCATAGAAGCGCCAGCAGACTGCTGCTGCTGCCTCAGCCCCTGAGCAACAGCAACAACGCACAAGACCAACTCAGAAACTAGCAGCAGCAGCAGCCGCAGCAGCAGCAACAACAGCAACAGCAGCAAAGCAGAAGTAGTAACAGAAAGAAAAGAGTCTGCACCAGACACTGCAACAGCAGCAACAGCAGCAACAGCAGCAGCAGCAAAATCAGCAGCAGCACAGCCTACCGTCCTGGCCGTTGCTGGCAGCACGCACTGCACCTGGGCATCGCAATGAAGAGACTGCAGCAAAAGCAGCAGCAGCAGCAGCAGCGACAGCAGCAACAGCAGCAGCAGCACTTTCAAGAAGAACGGAGTCAAATGCATACAGGCGCTGTATCAATCCACACCCCAACTACACCCTAAACCCTCCTAAACCCTAAACCCTAACTAAACCCTAAACCCTAGATAAACCCTAAACCCTAGCTAACCCCTAAACCCTAGCTAAACTCTAGCTAAACCCTAAACCCTAAACCCCAGAAGCACCCGCCAGCAGCCTTAGAGGCACACAGCCTGACGCATGGCAGCAGCAACAGAACCATAGGCAGCAGCAGCAGCAGCAGCAACAGCAATATCGGCAGCAGCAGCAACAGTGAGGCTGCTGCTACCTGCTCTATCTGCCGCAGTTGCTGCATTCTTATCTCCCTCAGCGACCTGGGGGCTCTGTCTTCTTGGCTCGCCTTCAAAAAACACAAAAACCAAACCCTGTGGGGTTTCATAGAGGGTTTAGGGTTTAGGGTTTAGGGTTTACTCGTCTTGACTCTTCTTCTCTGCAGATTGTGTCTGTTTGACTCCTTAACACTAACGGTTTTAGGGTTTAGGGTTTAGGGTTTAGGGTTTAGGGTTTAGGGTTTACTTTTCTTGACTCTTCTTCTCTGTAGATTGCGTCTTCTTGAATTTCTCTCAGTTGCTGCGAACAAAATTTGTTAATTGCCGTCGATGCCCCAAAAGGCCTCTTCTCCTCGCTACACTCTGCTATCAGGCCCTGCAAACCCCTAAACCCTAAACCCTAAACCCTAAACCCTAAACCCTAAAACCTAAACCCTAAACCCTAAACCCTAGGCCTTTAATCACGTAGACGAAACCCTACATCCTAGACCTTAGGGCAAGGCTGCAAGAAGAGCGGTTAGATGGGGTTTAGGGTTTAGGGTTTAGAGATGAAGCAGAGATCCTTCATTAAATGCTATCTAAACCCTCACTAAATGATGTCTAAACCCTCATATCTAAACCCTAGTTAAATGCTGTCTAAACCCTGATTATATGTTGTCTAAACCCTAATTAAATGCTGTCTAAACCCTAATTAAATGTCGTACTGCTGTTGGCAGCATAGACCCAGCAACTGCCCACTGCTGCACTGCTGCTGGAGAAGCAGCACGCAAGACGGAGTCCTCCAAAGGTAAATCTGAAGGCCGTGTTGCTGCTGCTGCTGCTGCTGTTGCTGCTGCTGCTGCTGCTGCTGCTGCTGGGCCTGCTGTTGATGAGGAATCACCGCCTTGACGCAGAATGACTTGCCTGCACACGAAGAAAAACGAACCTATACACCATAAACCCTAAACCTTAAACCCTAAACCCTAAACCCTAGCGCGTTCTCCTTCTCTTAGCGTTGCATCCTTACTTGAAGCTTTTGCCGTCTGCCGTCTTTTGCTCAATCAGCCCGAGGCCTGTGCATTTGCAGCAACCCTAAACCCTAAACCCTAAACCCTAAACCCTAAACTCTATACCATATACCCTAAACCCTAAACCCTTGTCCACAAAATCCTTATCCTTATGCAAGCTCGAGGGTTTTCTCTAATAGGCCTTCGTCATTGTCTATAATCTGTTGCGCATAGGGTTTTTCTGCAGAGGGTTTAGGGGTTAGTTTGAATGTGTGTTAGGGTTTAGGGTTTAGTATGAATGCATGTTAGGGTTTAGGGTTTCGTGTGAATGCGTGTTAGGGTTAAGGGTTTCGTGTGAATGCGTGTTAGGGTTTAGAGTTTAGGGTTTGTGTGAGGGTTTGCTGGGCTGCTGGAGTGTACCTGGAGGTAAGCGGTGTATAGACACCCCAGCACTGAGCAGACAGTTGAGGCTCTCTACCAAAAGAGCAGCATGCCGAGAAGCAAGACGAGCCTCGCAGCTCTTTATAAGAGGAGGCAAGCACGATGTTCGAGACCCAGGCACCTCTGCAACAAACCCTAAACCCTAGACCCTAAACCCTAAACCCTTAACCCGACCATCTAAACCCTAAACCCGAGCATGCAAACTCTAAACCCTAAACCTAAACCTTAACCCCGAAATCCGAACATGTAAACCCTAAACCCGAAATCCTAAACCCTAAATACGAAACCCTAAACCCCAAACCCTAAACCCTAAACCCTAGACCGTAAACCCTAAACCCTCAATGGAGTGCAGACGTCATAGACAACTGAGAAAGCATAACAGCCAGTTGCACAAGCAAGCAAGGGCAAAGGCTCCTGTTGCTGTTGCTGCTGCTGTTGCTGCTGCTGTTGCTGTTGCTCCATTTGCTGCTGGTGCTTCTGCAGCTGCTGCTGAAGGTGGCGCTGCTGCAGGTGCTGTTGAAGCCACAAGAGAAGGAAGCTAAGGATGCTCATGGAGGCCTGTAGCACGTGTTGCAACAGCAGCAGCTGCTGCTACAGCAGCAGCAACTGCAGCAGCAGCAGCAGCAGCAGCAGCAGCAACATGAGCTCACCTCCTTCACGCTTAATTCGATAAAGAAGAGAAAATATTTGGGCCCCTCTTTCTGTCTTCGGGCTGAGAGCAACGCCGCGATAAATCATCGGGGGAGCCGAGATGCTCTGCACTGCAGCAGGAAACCCTAAACCCTAAACCCTAAACCCTAAACCCTAAACCACAAAACCTAAACCCTAGATTCTAACCTACCCTCCTACACACCAGCCCTCCAGGGCCGTCGTAGTTAATCAGTTTGAAGACAAAATCTGCACTGGCTGTGATGCTTAGCGGTAGCTAAGGCTGAGGGTTTAGGGTTTAGGGTTTAGGGTTTAGGGTTTGGAGCACTAGAAAATGCAAGTTGACAGAGGAAGATTTCAAACTCCGCCAGGCTGAGTTCGTTGAGGTGCTGCGAAGGCGATCCCGGCTCCAGCCTAGAGCCACCCAAAGCCAAACCCTAAACCCTGAACCCTAAACCCTAAACCCTAAACCCTAAACCCTGAACCTTAAACCCAAAGGACTAAACGCAAGAGTTTAAACCTTACATTCTACTCCCTGTGCACCATATCGTATACCCTAAACTCTAGGCTCTAAACCCTTAACCCTGCTCTCTATACTCTAAACCCTCGGCCCTCAACGGTTGTCTCTAAACCCTAAACCCTAAACCCTAAACCCTAATCGCATGCTGCCTGAACCCCTCCCCAATTATCCCTAAACCCTAATCTCAACCCCTAAACCCTAAACCTCAATTCTAGCCCGCTAGTGATGAAAGGCTAAGCACCCCTAAACCCTAAACCCTAACCTTGGAAAACCCTAAACCCTAGAAAACTCTAAACCCTAATTACCGAGCGATTTGCTGCTTCATAGCCCTGCAGAGGTTAGTGCAGAACACCCGACTTCTGCTGCTGCAGGGGGCCCCCACTGCTTGGAGAATCAGAGGCAGAGCTGTTAGAGGCAGCAAATCGTCCTCGCACTGCAGCACCAAACCCACAGACCCTAGGGTTTAGGGTTTAGCGCTTAGGGTCTAGGGTCTAGGGTTTGGCGCTTAGGGTTTAGGGTCAGGGTTTAGGGTTAAGGGTTTTAGGGTTTAGGGGGTTTAGGGTTTAGGGTTTAGGGTTTAGGGTTGGCAGCCCTAGTGTCTTACAGGATCTGCAAACGCATCTCCTCCTGAGGGTTTAGGCGCAGATTTCTGTGGGTAAAAGAGCAAAGACAGCAGCAGCAGCAGCAGCAGCAGCAGGACAATTGCAGCAATAACAGCAAGGTATCAGTTGCATAGCAGCAGCAGCAGGGCAGCAGCAGGAACGCTGCAGCAGCAGCAGTAGGGCAGCTGTATCTGCAGAAGGGACGGGGGATGACAGCAGCAGAGCAGCAGCAGCAGCAGCAGCAGCAGCAGCAACAGCAGCAGCTTGGAGAGCTGACCTGCAGCAGATCGAACAGCTTAACGAAGACGGGGCGGAAGCAGTGCAGCAGCAACTTGCACTCGACTTCTTCAAGAGGCTCAGTAGGTTCTGCTGCTGCTGCTGCTGTTGCTGCTGCTGCTGCACCGACGGGCTGCTGCTGGATGCTGCAGTGGAAAAGGTGAGGCCCCGGAGAAGACCGCCAGGCAGCCCCCTGGGGACTTTGCTGCAATGCATGCGAAGCAAACAGCAGCAGCAGCAGCAGCAGCAGCAGCTAAACAGGGAAGCAGCAGCAGCAGAAGCAGCACCTGGACAGAGGAACAGCAGCAGCAGCAGCAGCTTTATAGACAGAGGGGCATTACCAGCAGCAGAACCTACACAGAGAAGCAGCAGCAACATCTAGACAGAGAAGCAGCAGCAGCAGCTGGATACAGATGCAGCAACAGTTAACTAGATAGCAACGCAGAAGCAGCAGCTGCAGCTAAACAGAGCAGCAGCACCAGCACCAGCACCAGCAGCTAAACAGAGCAGCACCAGCAGCAGCATCAGCAGCTAAAGAGAACAGCAGCGGCAGCAGCACCAGCAGCTAAACAGATAAGCAGCACCAACAGCAGCAGCAGCAGCAGCAGCAGCCCTTAGCATGCATGCCTTTCCCGCCGCATGCATGCAAGGCGATACGGAGAGTGCCTCGAAGCAGAGAGAGCTGCTGCATAGTTGAGGTGTATAGGCAGCTGTGGCGGGCCTTTCCCCACCTGCATGTACACCTGAAGTTAGTTATTTCATGCTTTGTTTGTGTTTAGGTGTATATGCATTTATTTAATGCAATATCATTCTAGAGAGACAAATATATATACCTCGGACGAGTGCTGTGGCGACCCTGCCCCTTCTGCTGCTGCTGCTGCTGCTGCTGCTGCTTCTGCATGCTGCTGCTGATCCAGAGAAGACAAGCTCTGCTGCTGCGCAGAGAAGCTGAGAGAGAAGGAGACAGATTGAAGGGTCTCCTCAGGGCCTTCTAGCCAGTGGGCGCTGCTGCTGGCGTCAAGCTCTGTCTCCTCCGCTTGCTGCTGCGCCTGCATCTCTCCCGTTGCTGCTGCTGCTGCTGCTGCTGCTGCTGCTGGGTGCTGCTGCAGCTCCTGCAGCAGGCGGTCTGCTGCAGAAAGAGACAGTTGAGGCCCCGGTGGCCCCCCACCCCCCGCTAGGCTGTTGAAGTGGGAGACTGTCTCTTCTATGTCTTCGCTGAGGAGCAGACGAACAAAAAGAGACAAAAGGAGACAAAAGAAAAAGCAAAAAGAATCAACAAGACAAAAAGAGACAAAAAGAGACAGAAGGAGACAAAAGGAGACAAAAGGAGACAAAAGGAATAGCCAACGAGACACAAATAAGACAAGAAAAAGATTAAAGGAGACAAAACGAGATAAAAAGAGATAATAAGGGACAAAAAGAGACAAAAAGAGAAAAAGAAATAGCAAAAGGAGACAAAAGGGGACAAAAGAAATAACAAAAAGAGGCAAAAGGAGACAAAAGAAATAACAAGAAGAGACAAAAGGAGACAAAAGAAATAACAAAAGGAGACAAAAGGAGACAAAAAGAGACAAAAGGAATAACAAAGGAGACAAAAAAGATAGAAAGGAGACAGCAAGAGATTGAAGGGAGAGTAAAAGAGACAGAAAAAAACAAAAAGAGACTAAAGGAGACAAGAGGAGACAAAAAAGAATAAAACGAATAACCCTAAACCCTAAACCCTAAACCCTAAACCCTAAACCCTAGGAGATATGAGATTACGAGGTACCGCATGCATTCATCGCAAAGCGCGAGAAGTGTCTCTTTTGTCTCCTCTTCAAGTGGGGGCTCCTCTTGCTGTCTCCTCAGGCACTCCCGAACAGCTTCAGCTAAGCACATCCTCTCCCCGGCTGCTGCTGCTGCTGCTGCTGCTGTTGGGTCTTCTGCTGCTGCTGTTGGCGCTTCTGCTGCTGCTGCTGCTGCTGCTGCTGCTGCAGCAGCAACGCGGTCTAGCAGAAGCAGCTTTTTTGTGATTCGCTGCAGCAGCTCAGGAGACCCCCGTCCCCTCCATCCCTCTACCAGCAGCTTCAGCAGCAGCGCAGCAGCAATTGGGTTTTTTCGTGTGTGCACCTGCAGGAGAAGCAGCAGAGGGCAGCAGCAAAACGACAAGAAACAGCAGCAACGAGCTCAGCAGCAACTTCTGTTCCTGCTGCAGCCTCAACTCCTGCACCGGCAGCTGCTACTACCCTAGCGGCTACTGCTCCTGCTCTTGCTGCAGCAGCAGCAACAGCAGCAACAGCAGCAGCTGCTGGTACTGCTGGTGCTGCTGGCGCTGTTACTGCTGGTGCTATTGCTGTTGCTGCTGGTGCTGTTCTTGCTGTTGCTGCTGGCGCCGTTGCTGCTGTTGCTGCTGCTGCTGCTGCTGCTGGGAGTATGTGTCTCCTCACCGAAGATATCGCAGAGAGCAGCGCCCCAGCCAAGTCGGAAGAAGTGCTGCACACAGGAAGCGAACAATATGGTGCAGCAGCTGCTGCTGCAGCAGATGCTTCTGATGAAGCAGCTGCTGCAGGGGGCGCCAGCTGTGCCCCAGAGGCACCCGAAGCAGTAGGAAAAAGTGTTGCAGCAGCAGCAGACAAAATGGCAGCAGTAGCAGCACCAGAGACAGTAGCAGGAACAGAAGCAACAGCAGCAGAAGCAACAGCAGCAGCAAGCGCAGCAGCAGCAGGCATAGCAGCAGCAGCAGAACGAGCGCCGCAGCAGCAGAAGGAGTGCAACAGCAGCAGAAAAAGCGCAACAGCAGCAGCAGCAACAGCAGCAACAGCACCAGCAGCAGCAGCAGCAACAGCAGCAGAAAGAGCGCAGCAACAGCATAGAGTCTTACTGAGGATGTGCAAAGAAAGCAACACAAAGCGAAGCCTCCGCCGGGCCAAGCGATTTAATGGAGCCGAGAAGTGCCTCAATAAACGAAAGGAGACGCTCAGCTGCAGCAGCAGCAGCATCAGCAGCAGCAGCAGTAGCAGCAACAGCAGTAGCAGCAGCAGCAGCAGCAGGCGGTATAGGAACAGCATGCCAGTCGTGCTGCAGTCTCAGCAGCGTGACCAGCAGCAGCAGCAGCAGACGCTGTTGCTACAGCTGCTGCAACTGCAACTGCAGCTCCAGCTGCTGCAGCAGCAGCTGCTGCTGCTGGTTGGCTCAAAAGCACATACTGGAAGCAGCAGCAGCGAAAGGCAGGAAAAGGAGACAGTCTCCGCAGCAAGCAGAGAGGGGGCGCAGCAAAGAGACACAACAAAGCAGCAGCAAACACCACTAGAAAACAGAGACTCCTCAGCAGCAGCACAGCCCTCTTGCTGTAGCAGCAAGAAAAGACCCCCATAGAGCCTCACTGTCAACTGCTGCTGCTCCAGCGCTTTTTGTTACTGCAGCAGCAGCAGCTGCTGCTGCTGCTGCTGTAGTGGGTGCCACGAATACACCTTTTTCTGCTGCTGCGGCGAGAGCAGCAGCAGGAAGAAGGGCCTCCAGCACAAACCCCTCCCCTACGACTGCAGCAGCAAACTCGCTAGAGTGTCCTTCCGCAGCAGCAACAACGATATCAGCAGCAGCTGCTGCAGCAGCAGTCGCCAGGTTCCCCTCCCTGACACGCATGCGACTGTGTACAACACTAGGGTGTAGGGGCATGCAGTAGCAGCAGCAGCAGCTGCTGCTGCTGCTTCTGCTGCTGGTGCTGGTGGTGCTAGTGCTGTGGGGGTGCTGCTGGTGGTGGTGCTGCTGATGTTGCTGCTGCTTTTGCTGCTGCTGCAGCTCACCGTTCTGCGGCTGCTATTTGGAGACACCCGAGGATTTGTCGTTGGATGCGGGCGGGATCGTCGTCTCCAGGCAGCAGCAAATTGCTGCAGCAGCGGCTGAGGGGCCCCAACACCAGCAGCGCGGCAGCACGGGTGGCAGGAGCCTTCTGCTGCTGCAGCACCTGAAGAGACAACCCAGCAGCAGCAGCAGAACGCGCCCCAGCAACAGCTGCTGAAGCAGCAGCAAGATCAGCAGGCGCCGCTGAAGCAGCAACAAGACCAGCAGGAGATGCAGCAGCAGCAAGAGAGCAGCAACCGCAAGCGCTGCAGCAGCAGCAATAGCAGCAGCAGCAGCAGCAGCAGCAGCACAGCAGATTCATGCAGACGGAGAGGGTGCAGCAGCTTTGAGGCTTAAGAAGGAGACACACACAACTCAAGAATTGCTGCAGCAGCAAGAAAGAGACACTAAAACGGCAGCGCAGCAGCACAGCAGCACTGCAGCGGAGCAGCGCAGCAGCAGAGCAGTGCAGCAGCAGAGCAGCAGAAGAGACAAAAAAAAGGAGCAAAGAGACACCTACGGTGCTGCACGCCTCAACAGCCAATGCCTCGAGGACCTCCACCGACAAACTCTTACGCTGCCTTGTCTCTCCTCCCTCTTCCTGCTGCTGCTGCTGCTGCTCCTGCTCCTGCTTCTGCCGCTGCTGCTGCTGCTGCTGCTGGTGCTGCTGCAGCACAAGCCTTGCTAGGAGGAAGTATGAGGCTTCGTTTTGCAGGAGCATCTTCAGGAGACCCCCCGCCCAAACCACCTCCGGGTTAATGCTGCTCCACTGCAGCAACACATCTCCTGCTGCTGCTAGCAATCTTGCTGCTGCTGCGCAGTGCACGTAAGCTACTACTTCCTCTGCTGCTGCTGCTATCTGGGAGAGACAAACAGCAGCGGGAGACCGACGGAGATGATCCAGCAGCCGCTGCTGCAGCATACGACAGGAGGGAAGCAGCAGCAGCAGCTGCTGCAGCAGCAGCGCGAGGGACTCAAGAAGACATGCCGCCTGCTCTATTAGACCCTTGGAGTGAAGCAAAGAGGCCCCTGCACCAGCAACAGCAGCGGAAGCAGCAGCAGCAAGCAGCAGTAACAGTGATGGCAGCAGGAGCAGCAGCAGCAGGATCTGCACCAGCAGCAACCCAAGGACGACAGCTGCGGCAGCCCTAGACGCAGCACCAGCAGGAACAGGAGCAGCAGAAGCAGCAACAGGAAGAGCAGCAGGCAGAACCAGGGACGGCAGCAGCAGGAGCACGAACAGCAGCAACAGCAAGAACAGCAGCACCGGCAGCAGGAACAGCAGCAGCAACGGGAACGGCGGCGGCTGCAGCAACAGCAGCAAGAACAGCAGCAGCAAGAGGAACAGCAGCGGCAACAGGAACAGCAGCAGCAGCAGGAACAGCAGCAGAAGCAGCTGCTGCATGCCTTTACCTTCGCAGAAGATTTGGATTACGATTGGGGCTTTCTTCGGCTCTTTGTGCAGCAGCCTTGCTGCATGCGTCGCGCTGCTGTTGAAGCCCCGAATCCAGCTGCTGATGTTTAGGGAGACAGCTTCTTGTCCTTCTGACTGCAGCAGCGCCTGCATCATCCTCCCTCTCTCCTTTACGATGTTAATGCTGCTGCTCCTGCTGCAGTGAAAGTGCTGCTGCAGCAACTGCAGCAGCAACTCCTCTATGTTGTCGTTACCACGTAAAGGAGCTCGCCTCTCCCCGCCACCCTCAACGCTGATGCCCTGGGCCTCCTCCTGCTGCTGCTGCTGCTGCTGCTGAGCATGCTTCGTTGGGTGTGCTAAGAAAGGGCCTTCTTGCTCTGTCTCTATCTCCCCAAGAGGAGACACAAAAATGCTGCTGGTGCGGCGCCTCGACCCCCCTCCCCATTCTAAATTACCGGAAGACAAACGGCGCCCGCATAAATATGCAGAGGCAGCAGCAGCATCCCCTGCTGCTGCCGCTGCTGCTGCTGCTGCTGCTGCTGCTGCAGTTTCTGCTGCGCCTCGTGCTGCTGCTTCTGTTGCTGCTCCTGCTGCTGCTGGTGCTTCCGTGGTGCTCTCTTCTGAAGTAATGGTGCTTGAATCTTCCTGAGCCTCATCAAGGCTCTGCTGCTGCTGCTGCTGCTCTTGCTGCTGCTGCTGCTGAGTTTGCTGCTCTGAGTCTTGTGCTGGAGGCTCGATTGGGAAGGGCTGCTCGTTTTGGCTTACAGAAGAACTGCTGCTGTTTGGAGACATTTCAGATGTCTCTTTTGCTTCTTGAGGCGCATCCTTCTCCCCTTCAAGGTCTTGCTGCTGCTGCTGCTGCTGCTGCTCCTGTTCCTGTTGGGGTTGCTGCTCCTGTGTCTGCTGCTGCAGCTGCTGTTGCTCGTGCTGTGTCTGCAACTGGTCCTTTGCCGGCTCCTCTTGCTGCTGTTGCTGCTGTTGTTGCTGCTGCTGCTGCAGCTCGTCTAGGTCATCCTGCTGTTGCTGCTGCTCCCTCTCTTCCTGCTGCAGCTGCAGCAGATCGCTGTTAACCCGCAGGGGTGCTTCGGTGGCTGTACACCCCACATCCACAAACTGCTGGGGACCTCGAGAGACAGCTGAGCTGCTGCAGACCTCCGCAGCAGACAAACGGAGACTGCTGCTCTGCCGCAAAGGCTGCAGCAGCGTCTCAGCCAGGTACCTACACAAGAGAATGCTGCTGCTGCTGTTGTTGCTGCTGCTGCTGTGAGATTCAAGGTCAGCGATCTCCTCAGCCTTCCGTTCAAATAGTGGGGCATCGGTGAAGTCCTCTGCTGCAGCAGCAGAGACAGCAGCAGCAGCAGCAACGCAAGCCACTCAGAGCTACAGCTTAAGGCGCCGACTCCCCAGCCAACAACAACAGCAGCAGCAGCAGCAGCAAAAGAGGAGGGACTCGTGCTACGCCTTCTCTAGAGCAGACTGAGTAGGAGACAGCTTTGGGTTTCCGAAGAAGAACTCACTCCAAGCAGCGGCAGCAACAGAAGCAGCAGCAGCAGCAGCGGCAGTAACAGCAGCAGCAGCAGTAACAGCAGCAGCAGCAGCAGCAGCAAAAGAAGAGAACTGGAATACAGGAGCTTACACTGGATGTCTGTCTGCTGCTTAAAGACAGCCGCCCGCACTGCTTCTTCTGTATTGACTGTAGCAGCAGCAGCACTGGGGTTTGCTACTGCTGTTTGAATGCATTTAGCTGCTGCCAGCTCTATCCTTGCTGGCGGTGTTGCTGCTGCTATTGCTGCTGCTGTTGTTGCTGTTATTGCTGCTGCTGTTTCGGCTGACGTTGCAGCAGCAGCAGATGAGGACTCCTCCATGCAAAACAACCCTCCCCCGACGACCTCCTCTCTACACCTTTGCTGCTGCTGCTGCTGCTGCTCCCCGCCTTCCCTCTGCAGTTGCTGGAGTTGTTGCTGCAGTTGCTGCTGCAGTTGTTGCTGCAGGTGCTGCTGCAGTTGCTGCTGCACTTGCTGCGGGAGCTGTTGCTGTCGCTGTTGCTGTTGCTGCAGTTGCTGCTGTTGATGGTTCAGTTGCTGCTGCAGTTGTTGCTGCAGCTCCTGCTGGAGTTGTTGCAGTTGCTGCTGCTGCTGCCGCTGTTGTACCTGCAGTTGCTGCTGCAGCTCCTGCTGGAGTTGTTGCTGTTGCTGTTGCTGCTGCAGCAACTGCTGCTGTTGATGCTTCAGTTGCTGCTGCAGTTGCTGCTGCAGTTGCTGTTGTTGCTGCTGTTGCTCTTGTTGCAGTTGCTGGTGTTGATGGTGCAGTTGCTGCTGCAGTTGCTGCTGCAATTGTTGCTGCAGCTCCTGCGGGAGCTGCTGCAGTTGTAGCAGCTGCTGCTGTTGTTGCTGCTGCTGTTCTTGTTGCTGCTGGATGGCGTTTGCCTGCCATTGCTGCTGCTGCTGCTGCTGCTGCAGCTCGTTGGGGGCATCGTGAGGAGGAGCTGTGGGTTGGGGCTGCATGCAGACGTCGGAGGCCTTTTCCTCGCTGCTTCTGCCAGAAGAGTACAAGGAATGCCCAGCAGCGGCAGCAGCAGCCGCCGCCGCAGCAGCAGCAGAAGCAGAATGAGCAGAGGCAGCAGAGGCACCGCCTGGAGCAGCAGCAGGCGGCATATTGCCTCTGACAGTTTTACGTGGGGCCGCTAGAGAACTCCTGCTGCTGCTGCTCGCGTCTCCTGCAGCAGCATCAACTGCTGCTGCTGCTGTTGCTGCCTCTGCATTTGCTGCAGATAGGGCAATTCTGTCCCTTGCGTGCGCAGCAGCAGCAGCAGCAGCAGTTGTAGAAGGATCCGCAGCAACACCAGCGCTAGGACCGCCAGCAGCAGCAGTAGCAGCAGCAGCAGAAGGGCGGGGGAGAGGGGTGTTATCGTATGCAAGGACAACTTGTTCGTATTTGAGCTGTCTCTCCACCACAAGGTCTACTAGAGACCCAACAGCTTCAGGGTCTCCTTTCTCTAATGCCTTACTCCAGGTGTCTCCTAAGCAAATGCCAAGGGCCTCGATGTGGGGTGCGAGGCTCTTCCAGTTGTTAGCGAAGGCTGTGGGGTTGGTGGCATGGGAGACGCTCCTGGGATCGGGGAGGCGATCGATCCCACGACGCTGCAGAGCAAACGTCAGCAACTCCAGCAACCCCACACCGCTCCGCAGATGCAAACTACGGGGGGGGCTTAAAACCGCCAAGCCGTGCGGCTGCAGCGGCTGCAGCAGCAAAGGAGACAGCAGACCCCACGAAGCAAGAGCAGCAGCAGTTTCTGCCTTCAGGGAGACAGTTGGAGAGGAGACACCTGAGCGAGAGGAGACCCGCAAGGAGTCTCCTCTAAAGGAAGAAGAGATACCCGAGGCATGCCGAGGGATGGACATTGCACAGACAAAAACAGACAAAAAAAGACAAAAAAACAAACAAAAAGGAGACAGAAAGTAATCAGAAAGGAGACATGCGAAGCAGGAGACGTCTCCCGTAGAAGCAACAGCTAACGGGAGACACTGCAGCAGCAAAGGAGACAATGCAGCAGCACACGCCCCCACACACAAACAGGGGAAACTGCTGCTGCAGTGCTGCTGCTGCCTCTGCCACTGCTCCTGTTGCAGCTCCTGCTGCAGCTGCTGCTGCTCGCGTAGCAGCTCCTGCTGCTCCGTTGCAGCTCTTGCTGCAGCGGCTGCTGCTACTGCTGCTCTGCAGCGCAGAAGCTGCAAGAGAAACAACAAATCAAAGAGAAAATGAGGCCGGGGAAGGGATACTAAGCCCCAGCAGCCGAAGGCGTCAGTCTAAACGAGCCGCAAGGCATACAGGATAAACCTGTAACTCTTGGGAAGAGAGAAAGAAATAGGGTCAAAAAGAAACTCTAAGAGGGCATAGATAAAGAATTTAAATAGATGCATGCAAATGAACTGCACATACAGCTCAAACCGCTCAGACGCAGCCAGAGAGAGGGCCCCAGCGCGTGGCCCCATCGAGTGACCTTGAGATGTTGCGTGCGAGGAAGTTCTTTAAAAAAAGAAATCAATAAATAAATAGTAATTACGCAATTTTATATATTTATTAACTTCGTTTAAATCGAAAATAACAGCTGTAAAAAACTTAAAACAAGCCAGTAGCCCCCTGCCCTCCCGCCTCTGCGCTACCACCTCATCGGGGCCTCACGAGCCCAGTTGGAGTCACTGACTATGCAAATGTCTGAAAAGAAATTATAAATTAAAAGTTTGATTTTTTTGTTGTTTTAATTTATTTATCTGTTTGTTTTCCCACACCATTTGGCCCGTATCCATACAAAAAGACGAAGCCAGTTTGTGATGAGGGGCTGCGTGTGCGGTCACTTCCCCTTCCTGGCGCTCTCTCTGCATCTCTTGGGAGCAGAAAAAGTAGAATTCAAAGCCGAATTAAACAGTTTATTAAAAGAAAAACAAAAAGAAACAAGAGAGAAAAGAGAGAGGAAAATCCATGTGCAAAAGAGTCGGGCGTTTCTTGCAGATGATACGAAGGGCCTCTCTTGAGGCGGCCTCAGACGCTGCAGCAGGACAAAGACGCTGACAAAACTCCTTTTGAATTTCTTTTTATTATTTAAAAAAATATATAATAAAAAATGAACATAATAGACAGCAAATTGGGTTTAAAACCTCCACCCATTTCACACTTCCGCGCTCTCCCGCAACCGGCGCTATATGTCTGCCGCTCTACTTTCTACACAGTCTTCATAAACTCATGCAAAACGCAGCTAAACCGAATTTTAAAATGAATTATCAGTTTTCAAATACAAAAAATTAATTTTTAAAGAGAAAAACAATTAAAAACATTCTATATTAGCCTTCATACTGCTCCATCCCCCTTAATCCCCCCCCCGCAACAGGGTCACCTCCTCTGCAATAATGGGCGTTGGCATACACACTGATGCACATCGCAACTTGTATTTGACCGGCGGGTGTAGCGCCCCGCTGTGATCTGAGCAGAGGTCGGGTTGGTGGAGATGTGGTGCTGGGGTGTTGTGGGGCGCCGGAATCGTGGGGATCGTGATCCGCCCCGACGATCCCGCAGCCTGCAGCAGGCGATCCCACGGAGGTGGGGACGTCGCTGTAGATAATGAGGCCCGGAACGCCTAAGGCTGGAAACAGAGCAGGGAAAAGGGCCCGCTGTGGTGCAGTGAAGGGACAACGGAACTGCCCCTCTGGCTCGCCAGCACAGCAACCGCCCCCTCCACACCAACCTTTTATATATTGTTATATACACATATAAATATATTATATACATATATAAATATATATTAATAAATTGTTATTAAGTAAATAATATATTCACTTGTTCAACTTGGATCCCTCTGGTTAGCTATCACAGCCACTGCCACCTCCATACCAACCTTGTATGTGTTGTTTTTTATTTATTATATATATGTATATATTATATATATTTAGATAAATCGTTATTAAATAAATAATATATTCATTTGTTAAACCAAATATTACTCTTCTTGTATCCCTCTAGTTAGTTAGCCAGCACAGCAACTGCCCCCTCCATACCAAACCTTTATATATAAAGACAATATATATACTTAAATAAACAACAATTATATAAATAATATATTATATTCATTTATTCAACCAATCAGCAATCTTCTTTCTTTGTTTGCTTTCCTTATTTTTCTCGATAACGCCCCTGCTGACTCCTTTCTTTACTTGTTAGCTGCTGTGGCTTCTTACTTATCGTTTTAGAATTATTGTTTGTCTGCAGCATTATCTTTTTATTGGTTTTGTTGAAGACTCACTGTTTTTTTCGTTCATTGATCTTGTCGTTCTTCTTTGCTAATTATTTTATTATTTCTACTAGCCAACCGTTTGTTTTGTTTTACAGCTTTTATTTGTTAATCTTTTTATTGCTTTTGTTTGTTTTTATTTTAATTGTCTTTGTTCTCATACATTTTCATCTTTATGCAAAAAGGCAGAATACGCATATAAAGAGACAGAGACAAATTATAGACAGCCCGTTGCTGTCTCTTCGTGTGTTGATTGATATTTATATTTTTCGTTTTTACAATAAACTTCTTTGATTTATTCTTTTCAGCTATTGTTTGTTTGATGTCTTCTCTAATAATTAATAGTAATAAATTATAGCTCGCCTTTACTAATGTCTTTCATTAACCCCTCTCTCTTTACTTCGTAGCTGAGCTTTTTTGTTGCTGTTTCTTCTAATTAATCATGCCTTAGTATAATAATTAGTAATAGCAAACTGTATTTCTATAGCTATTGTTTATTCTTTTCAAAGAGTAATTAATAATACTATTTTATTGCTAGTAATAATAATAGTAATAACAAATATAAATAATAATAATTATTATTATTTATATTTGTTATTACTATTATTAATACAACTCTTACTTTTTTAATACAAATGACAGCAGCCAGCCCTCTACCTTTATTCCTATACCTTGAGCTTCTCTTACGTTATTCTTTATATATTCGTTTAATGCTTGTCAATGTTTGTTTGTTTGTTTTATTTATATTTATAATAAAACAAAACAGTAACAACACCCATAATGTCTCCTTTTAAAAAAGTACTTTTGCTTCTGCTATTTATTTGCTGCTTTTTTTTCTCTTAGTTTTCTTCGATTATTTTTAAACAAAGTCTGGCGATGTACACTCAAAGAAAAAAACCTCTTTAGATAGGCGTTCCTGCTGTATAAACAAATAAAAGTATATATATATAATATATATATAATATATATATATATATACTTGGTGTGTACAAACTCTATATATAGTAGAAAACGCACGTTATAATTATACACTGCACTAATATAATATATATATTATATATTATATATATATAATTATATAATTATATATATCCTATACACTATATATAGCATATATATTATATATAGCATATATACGCACGCAGATATATACATATATATTTATTATATATATATTATATAATATATATATAATTACATAGACTGCAATTAATAATATACACAATACACGGAGTACATATTATATATATA
>NW_013549985.1:2208-2952 GCF_000499425.1 Eimeria acervulina | reverse complement strand
AGTTCGGCAATTCCATCGCCTCCCGAGTTTCTTGCAGGATCTTATTGCACACACTGGCAGAGCCATAGGACAGCTCTCCTTGTCTGTTTCAGCGGGGTAATGTGCTATGAAGAGTATTAATTTATTATCTTTCTAATTTATGTCTTCTTACTCTCGATCCTTCACTGCTGTCGGATTCTATGGCATGGAACCTCGCACCTGCCGTCCACCGGAATCCGCTGCACGACCGGAGTTTTTGCGGTTCCCCCGGGGGGGTTAATGAATCAAGTTGAAAGGAGCCCAATAACTTCTTTTTTATATTGTTTGTTTATTTAAAGAGGGGAAAAAATAGGGTCTTTCCTGTGAAGGAGGAAATTTGCTTCTGGGAGTTCCTGTCAGTGCGGGGGAGTCTCGAATGGACTTGTCCTCGCCTTCTGACGCAGAAGCCGTTTTCGTTTGTCATCCTTGTTCTGCCGACTTACATGAACTTCTCTCATTGTTTGTTTGCTTTCTTACAGTTTTCAGTTTCTGTACGGGAAAGTGCCCGCTTCCTCGAATGCATCGGCGGGATGCCAACATGAGTTTCCTCGACTGGTCTTGCTGACGGTCGCTGATGAGCGAGAATATACTTTATGGTTCCAGTTTTGCAGGTTGGAGAGTCCCCCCTTTTGGGAATTCTTCTCCTCCTGAATATCCTCGTTCTGCTCTCCTTCTAAAGCCACAAGACACCACGCATCGAGATGGAGTGCAACGTAAGTGGGGCTG
>NW_013549985.1:0-2108 GCF_000499425.1 Eimeria acervulina | reverse complement strand
TGCAACGTAAGTGGGGCAGGGCCTCCACGACGGCGCGACAGTCGAGGATCTCACTGTTGTCCGCATCATTTTCTGCCATTTCCGCTACGATATTCCTTGTCTACATTTGCAGTTTGTTTGTGAGAAAGACAATTAAGACTGCGTCTTTCGCCCGCAGGCTGGACTCTATCTGGGGGGACGGAAAATGCAGGGTATCCGATCCAAGTATTACCGACTCCCATGACGATACGTCCTTAGATAACCAACAGGACTCAGAAGGTCCGGGCATTCAATTGCTCCTTGGCCCTACGCCAGCGGATGAACTAACAGCAGATATAGTGCATGCAGATTTTGCTCCTTCAGTGGAGGTGACCGCCGGCGCGTCAGCTCCACTATTCCTGGCAGAAACGGCTGAACAGGTAACGGCAGACGGAGAAGAAGCAGGTCCTAACGGGAGAGGCGAAGACGCATCCGATGAGGGGCATTGGGTAGGACTGCTGATACTTGAGGTGCCGCTCGACGACGGCCCGCTCCAGCCTGCCTCCCCTCTTGACCCTGGCCTGCTTGCTTTTATTGACGCCGTGCTACTTGGCAGCGAAGTTCCCCTTGCTGAATCGGCCTTACCGCCAGCAGACGAACCACAGAACTCTGAACTGCTGAATCGTTCTGCTGGTTCGTGGACCGCCACATCAGCAGCAGCCTCTGGACTGGACGGGAGAGCTTCATCGAGTACGGTGCAAGAAGAGCTCGCAGAGCCCTCTTGGGTACCACGAACGTCTAGGAGAAACCGTAGGCAGAAAACGATCGATAACCAGAAGCCATCTCCACGCCCCTCAACCCCCCAAAATGTACCAAGTGGCTCAGCTGCTGATGCAGCAGGAGGCTCTGGCCTGGACGGGAGTCGTCCATCGAGTAATGTGCGTGAAAATCCCTCAAAGCGCCGTCCAGTACCAATCATTCTTAGAAGAGGCCGTAAGCGGAGAATTGGCGATGAGCAGGAGCCATCTCCAGACCCCTCAACCCCCCAAAATATATCCGATGGCTCAGCTGAAGTTGCACTAGGAGCCTCTGGCCCGGGCGGGAGAGCTCCGTCTAATACTGTGGATGAAGGGCCCTCAGTGCCCTCGCCAACAGCAAAGAGGCCAAGGGGACGGCGTAAGCAAAGATTCAGCGTTAGACAGGAGCCAGATCCAGGCCCCCCAACTCCCCAAATTATGCCACGTGACTCATTTGCAAACCGTGTATCGTGGATAGCATCAGCTGGGACACGTGCAGGAGGAGGAGTCAGCTTCCAGCAATACGATCCAACCGCAGTGATTTCTTCTTCTGATGACCCTAGTACTGTCCCGCAGCTGCTGCTGCCTGCGCGTATCATGGTGCGTGGGCAACGGGGGTCGCCTCAACACGTTGGAGCTGCTACATGCAAGCTGTGCATGCATGCATGCAATAAACTAGACGCCACCACGTGTTGCGTCCTGTATTTGCTGTAGCAGTCGCCACTAAAGTCGTTAAACTGTCTGGTGGATGCGTGCGCATGCGTCTATGTGTGCATATAGTTGTTCGGAGCAGCTGATGAAGTGCAGTATTCCCGGACTGAATAGTGTAGTTGCTCTTCCTGCTATTGTTCTCGCTGTTCTTGTTCTTGTTGTCGTTATCGTCGTCATCGTTGCTGTTCTGCTGCTGTTGCTGTTGTTTGGTTCCATGTTGCTGTTGTTGTTCTTGTAGTTGTTGTTGTTCTTGTTGTTGTTGTTGTTCTTGTTCTTGTTCTTGTCCTTGTTTTTTGCTGTTGTCATGGCTGGTCCGTCTGGTTTTGCTGTTTCTGGCGCTTCTGTTGCTGCTGTTTTTGTCGTGTCTCTTCAGGAAACAGCTGCAGTGCTGCTGCCGGAGAATGGAGGATTCTTCCCAAATGCCGAAGTGCTCAACCAGGTGCTTTGGGAGGTGCCGTCTGTAGACCCATCCGCTTCACCGCATTCCTCTAGTCCAGGAGACACCTCCGCCTGAGGAGGAAGATAATCTAGGCTTTGACCTGTCATTGGCCGTTTTTTTCAACCCGCCGGTTTGCAGATACGGCACTTGATAGTTGCAGAGAAGTACTGAAGAAGGATTCGCCCTTCCTCGAGGACCTGAAA
>NW_013549986.1:20520-44491 GCF_000499425.1 Eimeria acervulina | reverse complement strand
TATATATATATATATATATATATATATTATATAGTCTATTCACTTACGGCGCTGATGAAAGTAATAAATAATATTTATTATTTTCATTTATCTATGCAATTTATGTATATTAATAAATGATATTAATAAAAAAGGGTGGACATGTTATTTATGAATGCGGTTATTATAAGTATATATATATATATATGTATATATGTATGTATTTGAAAAGATGCATATATATATATATATAGACGGGATGAACAAATGTATTAAAGTATGATTCATTAAGGATACTAATAACATATATATATATATGAATATATCTATATATATATATATATATATATTATATATAAACAAGTAAGATGGGCAGTTCTAATAGATGGTGTTTACGCAAGAGATTAACAAATCTCGTTATATGATGATAAATCTTGTTTCTTGTTTTTTTTTATAAATCACGTTTATATAAATAAACAAATACAAATAATAATAAGTTGGGTTTATTAATTTATTAATATGGATAAACAATTCGCGTTAATAAACCTTATGGGTAAACCCATATAAACATTATTTAATAATACGATAAACACATATATATAAGTAAATAAGAATAATAAATATTATTTTTTGTTGTTATTTTATTATTACGATTAATATAAATAATATATATTATTGAATTAATAAACTCGATAAACAAATGCAAGAAACTTTGATTTATTCGACAACATTTTTTGGTTTTTTTTTGGTTTTCTCTGCCCCTCTTTGCGCAGCGAATTTTTCTGTAGAAAAAAATAAACAAATTTTTCTCATTTTTTCTTTAAGTACTCTTTCTTCTGTCGTCGTTTAATGCATTTACATCGTACATGTGGCATGAGGCTAACATATATATATATATATATATGTAGATTTAGAAAGATATAGAGGCAGACAAAAATGTAGAAATATATATATATATATACATATGTAGATATCTAGATATAGATATATGTATAGAATGTATATATATATATATATATATATAGAGAGAGAGAGAGAGAGAGAGAGAGATAGCGAGAGAGATTGGCTGAGAGCCACTCGATGTTTGAATTTGTTTTCGTTGCAAATAAATATTTTGTTTCTCCTCGTTTAGTGTGCAGATGTTGAGACTCTTAATAATATTATTTATTACTTGGACGGCAGCATATAAAAATGCGTATTCCTCTTCTTTCTTTTACTTTTTTATATTGTTATGCTATGATTGTAACGGTCATCAAACGCCTTCAGCAGCTGCTGCACTGTGTCTGCTGTTGCTAACGACAGTGAAGGACACTGCGCTGCTTCAATTGCTGCTGGTTTCTGTCTTGAACAGCAGCAGCAGCAGCAACAGGAGCAACAGCCCGAACAGCAACAGCAGCAGCAACAACAGCAGCAGAGACAGAGTAAACGCAAATAAGGTGGAAGCTGCTCCACCTGCTTATATGCAGCTGGTTTATTGCTGAGGGTTATTTGTTATTTTTGTCTAGTGACTGCAGCAGCAGCAACATCGAATGCTGCTGCTGCTGCACTTAAATAAATAAAGACAACTAAATAAATAAATGCCCCCTAACGAGTTTCATATATGTTGGATTTTATTCAAAATGTCTTCGTCGATTTATCGCGGGGCTGCGCGGTAGACGGGTGGAGGGGTAGGGCTTCGCTGCTGCTGCTGCTGCTGCGGCTGCTGCTGCGGCTGCTGCTGCTGCAGTGGCCAACTGTTGAATTCTTTGCTTAAATACAAATGGCTGCCGCTTCCGCTATTGGTGCTTTTATACCCCTGCGCATTCTGGGGTGTCTGTACACAGCACAGAGACAGACAGTAATCAGCTTAACAGATTAAGTGCATGCGGTTAGTGCAGCCTTTAAATAAATACAAAATATTAATTAAAATAAATAAATAAATAAATAAATAAAGACACTTACAATGCAAAGCTGAGGGAAAGCAGACAAAGATGAATTTGAATAATCTAAGAGCCGAACTCCCCCTGTTATATCTAAGAAAAGACAAACAAAAAAAACAAAAACAAAATTAAACAAAATAAAACAACAAAAAGGAAATGAGATGAAAATAACAAATAAAACGAAAGATAATTAAAATAACACGAATAACAACAACGTAAAACCCTAAACCCTAAACCCAAAATGAGAATAATAAAAACAGCAATAATGTACAATACAAATAAAGCAATAAAGAGGAATAAAAGGAGATATAACAACATCAACAATAAAAAGAATAAAACGACAACAACAAAAAGAATTAAAACACCAATGACAATAGCAAGAATGCAAACAACAAAAGCATAAGAAATTAAAATAAAGACAGAACAAGCAGAAACAACAAAGAAAAACAATTACATCAACAGATGCTTTTAAATACGTTTTGAGTGTACTTACGTACAGCCACAGTAAGGCATGAATAATATTTATTTTTTCTTTTTTATAAATAGACAAATAATTCCTACCTGCTGCTCCCTGTACCGTTAGCGAAGAAGACCTGTTGAATTTACTGCTGCTCCAGGCCAGCGGGCTAACAGCAGATCCTAGGCTGCCCCTGCACACTGAGATGATGCTGCCTTGCTGCTGCTGCTGCTTCTGCTTCTGCTGCTGCTGCTGGAGCCCTACGGGCTGCAGAATACTAAGGCCGGTAGATCGACTGTACGACAACTGCAGCGCCGCCTGCTGCTGAGAAGGCGGCCCTCCAATTGTATTGGCTCTAGCAAGGAGTTTATATGGGTTGCATGCGCTAAGTGGTGTTGCTGCTGCAGTTGCTGCAGCTGCTGCAGCTGCGGCTGTTGCTGTTATTGTTGCTGCTGCCGGGGAGGTATGCAGTATGTGCATGCTACGAGTCTGAAGCACATGGCCCCTGCTGCTGTTGCTGTTGTTGTTGTTTGATATTTGTTGAGATCCGAACATTTTTACTTCGCGCACATCATTGAAGCTGCTGGAGTAAATGCCTCGCGGTGGTAGGGCGTAAGGTAAGTGGGTTTCCTTTGAATAAAACTTTAAAAGAGCTAGCGGAGCAGCAGGATGAAGATGGTAAGGACTAAAACAACTTTCAAAAACGTGTCGTTCGCTCCCTCCGCTTAAAATGCTGGCGTGTGTTTCTCCCTGGAGCCGCTGAAACTGCAAAGAAGAAAGCCGCAAAAATAAGTGCGATTGGGGTGTATTCGAGAGGAATATGAGTGGAATCATGGTTTACTTTGAATAAAAATAGTTATTTTCATTATAATATGGCATTTATTATCAAAATAAATGATATTATTTCAAACAAAACGCAAAAATATTCATGAATCGGGTGCTTGCATGGGTTCATACAAACTTACGCTTATAGGAATCTGGAGATTAAGCTGTTTCTTGAGAGCGGCAACAGAGTTAAACAATTCAAAACCCATTGTCCAGGGAATAACATTATCTTTATCGCCATGGAGTATCTTTATTCGCAAAGATCGGAACGCGGAAACATCTGTCTTCTCCTGCAAATCTGCATGCATGCAAACACCACCCTCACCGACAAAACTATCAGTAGGCCTTATTAGTGTTTAGTGTTTAGGGTTTACGGTTTAGGGTTTAGGGTTTAGGGATTTCAGCAGAAACAGTTCAAGAACAAGAACAAAGATCGGCCTAATGTACTTTAGAGTGAAGCAGCACGCAAACATGAACAGTGAACATGCAGAGGAAAAATGCTTGTTTTTCTTTTTAAGACGACTAAAACAAATAAATAAATGTTTCTCTCTACTACTTACCCTTAACATTTGTAAGGAACCGTTCAAGTTGTTCTTTGTTATCAAACGCAATTTGCTTGCTTACAAGTCCACTGACAGCCCGCGATAGAAAACTGCCGCCTCCCATTGCTGAAGCTGCTACTTTTGAAGCCATTGCTTTCGTTGAGGTGAATGGAGCGAGAAGAATAAGGCGATTTACCTGAAAAAGAGCAGAAAAACAGGAGAAAGCAGCAAAAATAAGAAGAAAACACAAATGCGTTGCTGCGGATAGCATATGCAAAGAGATCTCAACAGCGTGAAATCAGAACAAATGCAACAAACGAAATTATAATTATAAACCGCACAAATATGCAGCAGCTCCAGCAAACAAAGACAAACACAAACATCAACAAGAAGAACAAGAAGAACAAGAAGAGGAACAACTCCAACAACAATAACAACAAAACAACAATAACAACAAAACGACAATAACAACAAAACGACAATAACAATAACAACAAAATAACAATAACAACGAAACAACAATAACAACAAAACAACAATAAAAACAAAACGACAACAAGAACAACAACTAGCATTAGCAGCACCAGCATTATCCTCATCATCAGTTCCTGATATCAATATAAAATAAAATAAAATAAAATAAATGATGAATTTCTCTTAGAAAAAAGAATAAGAGAATGATATTAAATGAATTTCTTAGAAAATAGGATAAAATAAATAATAAATTTCTTAGAAAAGAGAACAAGAGGATATATTAATTGATGAATTTCTTAGAAAACAGAATAAATTGAATAATGAATTTTGCTTACTGCTAAGCGGACGCCTGAATAACCAGCGGAAGGAGTCCAGCCATGTACTTTGGCAACCATGTCTGTTTCTTCTTTTGTGAATAAACAAACATTAAAAGCATCTCGAAATGTTAGCATGCTTTCATCAAAGCTTAGATCTCCCTTTGCTCTCTTCTTACTAGCTTGCAAGTTAAACGTTCTTGCAAGTGCTGCATCTACAGTGGCTATATCGCTCCACATCTGCTGCTGCTGCTGCTGCTGCTGCTGCTGCTGCTGCTGCGGATGGTAGCTGCTGCTGCTGCTGCTGTTGCTTTTGCAGTAGCTCGGGGTTGCATACAAACTATCGTTCAAAAAAGCAGCAGATAAATCTGCTACTAAAGATGTCGCCACCGCACAGCCCAGAGAATACCCCAAAATATTCAACACTATCGAAGTCTCCCCGTGCTGCTCTATTAACTCCTGAATGCCGTGCTTCACTGCCTGTAAAAAAACATAATAATAATAATAATAATAATAATAATAATAATAATAATAATAATAATAATAATAATAATAATAAATCATAATAATAATAATAGCAGTAATAGCAAGAAGACAAGAAGAACAGCAGTAATAAATAATGCAAATAACTATGATACTAGCAATAATCGATATTAATAGTAATATCAACGCCAATAACAATAAAAAAAAAAATAATAATCACAATAACACCAATAATATAAGAAAGGTATTAATTATAACAACACAATACTAGAAATAAAAACGTCAACAGTAACAACAACAAGAATAGCAAAAGATAAAAGATAAATAATAAGAAACACAGTAAATTATATTAACAACAACAGCAACAAAAACCGCAAACAAAGGACAAACAATACGAACAGCAATAACCACCCAAACCACTTCTAAAGCATTAAATAGAAAATAAACAGTTAAATAAATAGAATATATTTAATTAAGTTGATTCAGCAGAAAATAAACAAATAAATAAATAAATATATTTAATTACAGTAATTCTCTTACTTGAAATACCGCACTGCGGATTGTACAAGGTGAAGGATTGCCAGTAGAGTTGCCATAGCCAGGGATATCGACAAAAAGAAAAGAATTTCGATAAAGTCGGCTTTCTTTTACTCCAGACAAATCAAATAAAAAGGGTCCAAAGGCAGAAAACCTATTCGAATCTTATCAGTGCATGCATTCATGCATGCATGCATGCGAAAACACACACACACACACACATACATATATACATATATATACACATATTCATATATAGCCCTAAGCTGCATGCAACAATAAACCCTAAACCATAAACCCTAATGGAATCTACACAGGCAAAGGGAACAGAAAGCTCGGTCTTATGCTTGTACTCCTTTAGCGTTTTCTTTTGCTTTTAATACGTGCGGTGTGGTTTACTGCAGTGTAGTAGGGTTTAGGGTTTATTGGGGCTTAATAGGGTTTTAAAAGGGTTTGTTGAAGTGTAATAAGGTTAACTAAGGATTATTAGGGTTAAGTAGGGCTTAGCCGGGATAAATAGGGTTTATTAGGGCTTATTTGGGTTTAGGGTTTATTAGGGTTTGTTAGGGTTTGTTAGGGTTTATTAGGGTTTAGGGTTTATTAGGGTTTATTAGGGTTTAGGGTTTATTAAGGTTTAGGGTTTACCTGCTTCTGCCTCCGAAGGAACCTCCCCGCAAGCCCAGGCTGCTGCATGCGTCGTTTGATCTTGTGTGGGGTTCCTTTGCTGCATGCAGAAGAAAAATAACAAATAAAGCAAATATTAGATTATCAATATGATAAACAAGCAAATAAAACAGATATTTACAAACATAATAAACAAACAATTTACAAAGAAAAGACCCAATAAAAACGTAAACATATAAATATAATAAACAAAACAATAAAATACAAAAAGAAATAACAAATAAAATAGAAACGGCGTAGCACTCGGAGTAAACTTTTTACAGTGGCGACATCTTTATTATAGTTATAAACTTTCAATATTAAAGATATATTTACTATAGTAATAGACTTGTTATAATAAAGATATCGTTATTATAATAATAGGCTTGTCATAGTAAAGATATCTTTACTATAGTAATACACTTATCGTAATAAAGAATAAAACCAATAAGAATAATAATAAAAACAGCAAAAATAAGCAGAGTAATAATAACACTAATCGGAACAACAACAACAGCAGCAACAACAACAAGAACAAGAAAAGCAAGAAGACCGTCAATACTAAAAAACATAATAGACACTTTACATATATAAATATATATACCTCTATATACATATATATATGTATATACATATATATATACATATATATATGCATATATATATATATATATATATATATATATATAGATGGGTGGCTGACCTGTTGATGATACAGACGAAAGAGATCAATTGCAGTATTTGGGGCGTCGATTTCTTCTTTCGCGATTTCTTCTTCGGTTTTTTCGCATTTTTCTGCAAATTCGCTCGGAGGAATTTCCGAAGCCCAGCGAAGCAATTTCCATGCGATCACCAAACCTTTAAACATAATCAAACATAACAGCAAAAAGAACAACAGCAATAACTATAATAATAATAATAATAGTAACAATAATAGTAATAATGATAGTAATAATAATAATAATAATAATAATAATAATAATAATAATAATAGGAATAGTAGTAGTAATAGGAACAGCATTAAAAGCAATATGAATAAAACAATGCTAATAACAACAATCACAAAAACAATAACAATAACAATAACCATAATAATAATAATAATAATAATAATAATAATAATAATAATACTAATAATAACAGTTACAATGACAATAACGCCCATGCTAATAACAATAACAATAATATAAACAACAGCATTAACAAGAATAACCAGCAATAACAACGCATAATAACAATAATATCAATAACAGCAATAGTAATAGCAAGGATAGTAATAATAACGATAATAAAAGCAACAACAATAACAACAATAACAACAATAACAACAATAACAGCAATAACAACAATAATATCAATAATAACAATAATAATAATAATAACAATAATAACAATAAAGCAATAACAAGCATCATAACAATAACAAAAATAACACTAGTAATAATTTTGCGAGCCTGCAGGCTTTCATGCATGCAGTCGTAAAGGAATGCATGCATACACCAGAATGCATGCATTCATAATGCACGCATACACCAGGATGCATGCATACCCCAGGATGCATGCATTTAGCAGAATGCATGCATGGATAGACAAAGCAAATGCATGCATGCATAGACAGGGCAGACTGCATGCATGCATAGACAGTGGAGACAGCATGCATACAGAGAGGAGATTTGATGCATATGATTGTTTTTGTTTACCGTCTAACGCCTGCATATCTTTTCCTCCTAGGAAGATCCACAAGTGCAGCGGGAGTCTGTCTTTATCTGCATCTGCATCAGTATAGAGTTTGTGTTGCTGCAGTGGTGTGCTGTTGGGGTTGCTTGCTGCTGCTTTTGCATATCTGCATGCATACTGCTGCTGCTGCTGCTGCTGCTGCGCTTTAGAGAAGGCTGGCATAAAAGGTATTACGCAGGGATTAGTTGGCTGCATGCTTTCTGCTTTTGCTGCTCGCATTGTTTGTACAGCACTTCGTCTCCACGCCCCCTTAGCCAGCCACGCGTCTTCGCTTGTGTAGCACTGAATACCTAAAGAAAAACAAACAAATCTACAATATAAATATAAATATAAATATATATATATGCATATATATATATATATATATGCTTCATCTCAAATAGCCAGTTGTATTTTTCTCTACTTTATACTCTTCTCCTTTGCGATAAATAAATAAATAAATATATATATATATATTGCACTGTGAATAATGTATACATTCAACTATAAATGAATATATATTTATATATGCTAAAGCTAATGCTTAATGTGTTGTTGTTGTTGTTTGCTTACATGCAGCAGTAAGCCAATCGTGCGGCTTCACTGGAGGCAGAAGATAGGCGTGGTATATGTGGGGCTCCGCTAAGGCGGCTGTACATCGATCCTGAAGAGATAATATAAACATAAGAAAAATTAATAATGCAACAAACAGCAAAGAGCTACTGCATGCATGCATGCATGCATGCACGCAAACACAACGCATACATGCAAACGAGACATAACCCTACAATCATACATACATACATACATACATACATGCATGCATGCATGCACGCATGCATATGAATATCATATATGTGCATCGAGATATATTAGTAGAAGAATTGTTAATAATATAGTAGAGAGGAAGCCAGCAGAAAATGCGTAGAGTTTACCTCGAAGACAATATCGGTGAGCTTATGAATATAAGTCTCTATCATTCCTCTTATGACGGTGTAATTTGCTAAAAATGCCTCCGTTATATTATAAGGCCGGGGATTATAACAAAATAACTCTTGCCATGACACCCGCCAGTTCGTAAACTTCATCGGAGTCGTCTCCAATCGGTTCTGAAACAGTAAAAACAATAATCAAAATAAACATATATATATGTATATATATATATATATATAATATCAGACTACTCGTAATAAACACAGATATAATAACATATATATGCAATTATGTAACGCAAAATAAGCACAAAGAGAATAATATACGTGCAATCAAGCTACTCATAATAAACACAAAGAAAAGATCTTCCGTAGCAGCAGTAGCTGCAGCTGCAGCACACAGCTGTAGCAGCAGATGCATACAGCAGCAGCAGCTGTACACAGCAGCAGCAGCAACAGCGTGGGCGAAAGATATGTTTTATTGTTTATAAGACAGCAATAAGAGTGCACAGGCGAAAACAGCAAAGACATAACAAAACGCCAAGTAGTAGCAGCAGCAGCAGCTGCTGCTGCTGCCGCTACTTGGTGCGAACACCAGCAGCAGCAGTTAATCGGCTGCTGCTGCTGCTGCTGCTGCTGCTGCTGCTGTTGCTTGGCGAGAACAGCAGCAAAAGGCTTACCACTGGCACCTGAATGCCTTGCCCTGCAGCACAGCGATATTTGTACATCACCGCTGGGCTGAGTCCTCCATTCTGTAATCAAAAGAAAACGAAAATAGACAAATAAACAAATAAACAAATAAATAAATAAATAATTTAAAAGATGTACATTTGGACAAGCGCATATCAACAAAAATAAATACTCATCGAGAACAAAAACAACACGAGAAACAAAAAACAACAAGAGAAATCAAAACAGCAATAAAAGCAATAACAATATTAACAGCAGTAAAAGCAATAAGAATATTAACAGCAATACAAGCAATAACAATATTAGCAGCAATAAAAGCAATAAGAATATTAACAAGAAAAAGAAAAAGAGAAGCAGTCAGTGCTTTATTATATTTACCGGCTTTGCAAGGATTCGCCGGGTTCTAAGAGAAGCAGGAAACGCTCTTATTTCTGAATGTGTCTTTTCTGTTTTCTTTTGTTCATTTCGCTGGTGCTGTATAGACAGCGCAAGAGGGGATATAGAGGAAACGCTGCGAAGAAGTTGCTGCTGCTGATGCTGCTGATGCTGCTGATGCTGCAGCTGCTGCTGTAGCTTCTGTTGCTGCTGAACAGCAGCAGCAGGCTGACGCTGCCGGCCAGGCACTGCTGCAGCAGCAGCAGCGTGGAATGGCGAGCCTGCTGCTGCTGCGTTTGCTGCTGGTGTGTGAGGCTGTTTCTGCTGAGGAGCCTGAGCAGAAGGTGCAGCAGCAGCTGCATTGTTGTCGGTAGGTATGACTCTGCTCTGAAGAAAAAGTGTTTGTGTTGTCGGGTTTGTAGTCTCGTCGTTCAGCACAAATGAGCGGGATGCAGCTGCATGTACACCCCGGGGTGTCTGCTGCACTGTATAGTCTACAGAAGCGCATGCAGCAGCCAAACTGAACTCTCCAGATGATTGGCGCTCACTGGCGGTGCTTTCGCTGCATGCAGCATCGCTCATGCGAGGCGAGGAAGGGCAAGTCGTTGCAGTCTCCTTCTCCTGCAGAGGAGAAGTAAACGGCAGCTGGTGCTGCTGCTGCAGCTGCTGCAGATGCTGCAGCTGCTGCAGCTGCTGATGCTGTTGCCCTGCAGCAGCTGCTACTGCAGGGGCCTCCGCTGGGCCCCGTTCCGTCTTGCCCGTAGATGCCCTCTTGATGCCAGCCCGAGAGGAACGCCCAGCGGCAGCAGGAGCTGCAGCTGCGGCAGCAGCAGTTGCAGTTGCAGCTGTCCCTCCAAGACTCCTTCTTCCCTCATGCATGCGAGGGTGCTGTTTAGGACTCATTTTGCAAGATCGTAGCGTCAACACGGAGGTGGGAGTTTGCTGTAACTGAGTTGTTTCCACTGGCAACAGAAGTTGTCGGCTGCGGCTGCGCTGTTGCTGCTGCTGAGGGCCGGCAGTCGGGCCTGGGGAGGCTGTGAGGTGTATATGCAGCTTTTAAACGGCCTTCATTAGAACAGAGAAAGAAGGAGGCTACAGTACGCTGGTCCCGAGTCAGTCTCAGACGGTGGGCTGCGAGCCCAGCAGCCAGGGGAGTAAGAATGCAGTACGCCGGCTGAAAAGGGGCTCTAAAAAGAGTTGACAGGCAATTGTTTTTAATGAAATTCAGAGAATTAGGCATTTAAAGACGAAAAGGAACTCCAATTGGGACAGATCAAGAAGAAGGATGCCCGACTCGCGGCCCATCGACAGCCGACAGGCCCCCGCACACCGGACCCTCAGCCGAGGCGGGAGAAACTAAGGGCAAATAGTTAAATTTAGAGTAAAAAGAGTTCAATTTTTAGCATTTTCATCCTCTAATATGTGAAAAATAGCCATTTAGACTCCAGAAACGCTCCCCGCTGCTACCCCTCAAACAGAAACCTGAAATGAATTGCAAGAGGTGGTTGGTGCGCCGTCTTCCACCGGCTGTACGTACAGCAGCAGATTTAAGTTTGATGGTTTCTCCTTCATGAAGATATTTCTTTCATTAATTCTTTCATTCTTTTCTTCATTTGTACGGTAAACAGGAAACAATTCAACGCCTTCTTTTAATTATTAAGCGTCTCGTTCAGCCATGCGATAAGTACTACACTGCAGAACCAGTGGAGTATTTCCTTACGATTGTATTCTTCATTATTCCTTTATCGTCCGATGAATTTAAATGAAAGACTTCTTTTTGTTTTCTTTTATTTATTTGAATTAACTTTTATTCAGGAAAAACCACTAAAAACGAGGGCCACTTTACCGCATATCAATGCAGTATTGCACCCGTCTCGCGGAAACCCTTTCTTCCACCGTCTAGGGCTACTAGAGGCCTGAAACTATTTTTCAATAAGTATGTCTTTAATATATACATAATAATATTTAAATATTTGTTGGTGTATACTGAGATATACGAGAAGATATCTAACGTATATGAAATAATATTATGTATAATGAGTGGGTTTCTAATGCAAATGTAATATATACTACTATGGATATTGCAATATACTGAGGTATACTAAAACGCTACATACATACATATATATTATTTATATTATATTATCTATGAATATGCGCATTCAAAGATATTAAAAGAACTCTACTTCTCTTTTCTTCCTTCTAACTCCCAGATGAAGTCTTCAAACTTGAACGAGAAATTACAACGAAGTCCTCAGCCACTAATTGGTTCATATTAGACTAATAAAATTATTTTCGTTGTTTATTATTTGAATTAATAATAGTATTTTGAACATTTCTTTTCATATTGTGTACAATATATAATTCATATATAATATAATAATATTCTACAATATAAAGGGATACTATCATATGATACTACAATATAATATAGTACAATATAATATCTGTTTATTAATAGTACAGCAAAGAACAAAAAATATATACAACATCTCTTTTCTTTATTTCCTAAGTTATTTTCTCTGAACTGCCATTCACCTCTAATAAGACAGCCGGTTTATATCTGCTTTAATTTTATTAATAAATTTATATTTCAAAGACAAAAAGAATTCGTGTAACTCCGCAAGATGCACTTTTGCTTCGCTAATAATAATATTAATAATAATAATTATTATAATTATTCGATGCGTCGTTTGCTTGACTACTAATAATAGTATCAATAATAATAATAATATTATTATTGCTACTAATATATTTGTAATATTATTGTTATTACTATTACTATTATTAATAATAGTAACAGTAATATTATATCGCAGCTGTACATACATCCCACCAACGCCTCCTCCCCTATAGCACAATATAATGCACTTCATATTTCTTTTTAAAACAACTCTAATAGACACTCATCAAAGGGATATTATAAATGATGAAAACAAACTAAAAAGTATTATAAATAAATCAAACAAATAAACTAAAAGAATATTCTAAATGATGAAAAATGGTGAAGAGTTGCTGCGCTCTTCGCTCCTCGCAGTCATCGCACAACCTTCTCTCAGGAAAGGAAGCACAACTAAAAACGAGCAAATATATATATATATATATGCATATATATATACATATATATATATATATATGCATATATATATACATATATATATATATGCATATATATCTACATATATGCATATATATATGTATATATACACGTATATATACATATATATATATATATATGTATATTTGTATATACATATATATACTGTATAAAAGAGCAGATAGGCTTCTAAACCGGTTTGTATTGACTACAATTTGAAGTTTAGTTGTTTAATTTTGTTTGTTTTCTAAGAAGAGTATGAAAAGGCATTTTCTTGGCTTGAAGAGGGAGGGCCGATGAATCCCACGGGGGTTTCTTCTCTGTTTTCTTTTTGATACTATTTGCTGCATGCAGCTCTTTATGCATGCGCTGCTGCTGCTGCTGACGCAGTCTCGTCTTTGCTGCAGCAACAGCAGCAGCAGCAGAAACACCAGCAGCTGCTGCTGATGCTGCTGTTGTCTGTCGAGCTGCTGACACGCGAGACAAACAGATCCCAGCTCCCCTGCTGAATGTTAAAGCAGCAGCTCCCTCCCCCATCCTGCTGCTGTTCCTGTTGCTGTTGCTGCTGCTGCTGCTGCTGCGTGCAAGAATAGGCGTTTGGGGCTTTGCTGCCTCCACGCCCAGCCGACTCTCCCCCTGTGATGACTGCATTGCAGCTGGCATCAACCTGCTGCTGCTGCGGCTGTCGCGCCGAAGTGCAGCAGCAGCAACAGCGGCAGCAGCAGCAGCAGGAACAGCACCAGCAACAGGAGCAACAGAAGCAGAAGGAGCAGCAGCAGCAGCAGAGGCGCCTGCTGGGGCCAGTGCGTTTGTTGTCTTCTTGTCCTGCTGCAGAGTCGTTGCAGGAGACCCAGCCCTTCTCAACCGCTGCTGCTGCTGCTGCTGCTGCGCTGCATCTGAAGTGATCAGCCTGCACGAAGAAAGTTTTCTAAGGCCTCGGGGTTTCTCAGTCGGGGGAGTGGGAGATGCAGCAGCAGCAGCACCAGTGGTAGTAGTAGCAGCAACAGCAGCATTAGGAGATGTTGCTTCTGAGAGCTGCTCGTACAGAAGCCGCAGCAGATTGAGCGCGTCTGCTGGCGCAACAGCAGCAGCAGCTGCTGCTGCAGCTGCAGCAGCAGCTGCAGCAGCGTTGGTTTGTGCATGCGGGCTTCTTCTGGGTTGCGCCTCTGTGTGTCTGGCTTTTGAAGGGCTGTGAATACTTTCTGCTGCTGCTCCTGCTCCTGCTGCATCTTCTGCTGCAGCAGCAGAAGCAGCAGGGCTGACAGCGCCTAGGAGGAGCTGTTCTTCCCAGGTTCCCTGATTGCGTGGTGTGGCATTGCGTTTGTAAATTGCTGCTGCTGCAGCAGCAGCTGCTGCTGCTGCAGTAGGACTTGCTTGACTCAGCAGCCTACCGCATGCAGCAGCCATGCATGCTTCACATCGGCGACTTGAATGAGGGCTCCAGCAGCTTCCTTGCGGCAGCAGCACAGCAGAAGAAACCCCACATCTCCCTACCCGAGCCCCACGCCCAGCACCAGCAGCAGCTGCTGCTGCTTCTGCTGCTGCTGTTGCTTCTGTTGCTGCTCCTGCTGCTGTTGCTGCTGAGGCGGCGGAGGAAGGGGAGGGGTTGGGGGCCTCCGTTGGCTTATAGACGGCGTTATTAATTAAAATAATGTCTTTGCTTTTTTCTGTCTTTGTTTCTGCTGCTGCCTTTTGATGCTGCAGATATTTCATTTTAAAGGTCCTCCCAGCCTCCTCCACAAACTGACGAGCGCAGCTAGCAGAACTGCTGCTGTTGCTGCTGCTGCTGCTGCTGCTGGCTGTGTCTCCCTTTCGAGTCACCTCAGGTGCCGCAGCAGCTCCGGGGCTGCCTTCAACGTTGGCCTTAAGTGCTGTTGCTGCTGCTGCTGTTGCGGCTGCTGTTGCTGCTGCTGTTGCTGATTCTGCTGCTGTTGTTGCATCTGCTTCTGTTGCTGCTTCTGCTTCTGTTGCTGCTGCTGTTGCTGCTGCTGCTGTTGCTGCTGCTGTTGCTGCGACAGAGTTGGGAGGCGGTTTATTATTGAGGGTGAGAGTCGGTAGCTGCTCGTTAGCAGCTGGAGGAGTGGTTTTGTGTTGCTGCACTTCTGCTGCAGCATCTGCAGCAGCAGCAGCAGCGGAAGCATGCTTGCCTTTGTCTACGGGGTGCGGCGTCTCTACAGCTGAGCTGCATGCGCTGCTGAGAGGCCCCAATTCAGGTGTATGCTGAGCTTCGGGTTTGCATGCAGCTGCGGTGTCTCTGCTACTTGTCGTAGACAATTGCCCTCTAACAGACGAAGCGGAAGCAGCAAGCTGCACACGGTCTCCTGCTGCTGCTGCTGCTGCTTCTGGTGCTGCTGCTGCAGTTGCTGCTGCCGCAGCGCCTGGGGACAGATGGGTCTCCGTACGTCCGCTGGTTTGGGATAACGCTGGACGCGGCAGTTGCTGCTGCTGCTGCTGCTGCTGCTGCTGCAGCTGCTGCTGTGCTTGTTGCTGCTCCTCTTTATCCCCCACTCGAAGATTTTCGTCCCCATTGCTGTGCTGTTGCTGCTGATACTGCAGCTGCTGCTCTTGCTGCTGCTGCAGCTCCTGTTCTTGCTGCTGCTGCTGTTGTTCATCATACTGTTGCTGCTGCTGCTGCTGCAGTGTATATCTGCCAACAGGTTGCGTCTGCACAAGAGACTTAATTGTTTGCTGTTTGTGTTTTTCTTCCTGCTGCATCAGAGAGCACAGAGAGACAAGAGAAGCAGCAGCAAGTGTTTGTCTGCTGGTGCTGCTGCTGCAGCAAATAGAAGAGAGAGAAGCAACAGAAAGGAATATAACAACCCCCCGCAAACTCCGCTGCTCTCACCCTGCACTGCATGCATGCAGCAGCAAAGCCAAGACAGCCGCCGCTCTGCTGCTGCACTCAGCGCCCCCAATGCCGCTGCAGCACCTCCAGCACCACATCCTTGCAGCAAAAATATATGCGATTAATATGTATGCATGCATGCATGCATGCAGCAACATTGCATGCAGCTGGTGTGTATGTCTTTCTTCTTTCTCTCGCTTTCTCTCTCTCCAACACTACCATTCACCCCTACCCGCAGACAATACGCGCTCTTATTCACTGCTGCTGCTGCTGCTGTTGCTGCTGCTGCTGCTGCTGCTTGTGCTGCTAGATTCTCACCTTTGCTTCGGGTTGGAGATGTTTCTGGCTGGGAGTTGGCGTCAGCTTTTCTGCTGCTGCTGCTGCAGATCCTGTTGGTCCTGCTGCTGCTGCACTATCCTCCTCTTTACCAGCTGCTGCACACACCAACAACAGCAGCAGCAGCAGCAACATCAGCAGCAAGAACTCTGTGGGGTGCCCCCGTCTGTAGACTGCAGCAGCAGCAAACAGATAAGCCGGAAGGCAATACAACAAACAAAAGCAAAGCCACACGCAGCATACTTACAGAAGTTGCTCCTGCTGCTGCACTTGCTGCTGCTGCTGTTGTTGCTGCTGATGCTGCGCTGCGGCAGCAGCACCTCAAACCGCTTCCAATCCGCACCTGCCCACTTCTCCTTCTCCCCATAGAGGGAGACGCCAGCCCCAAATATCGCCTGCATGCATGCATGCATGCATGTATGTATTCATATATAAAGACAGCAACCTTGCTGGTAAGCAGCAGCAACAGCCGCAGCAACCCCAGCAGCAGTACCACCTCCTGCAGCAGCAGCAGCAACAGCAGCAAATATATTCTTGCCTGTTTGTGGAGTGCATTTTCTTTTTCAACGATTTCGTTTGTTTTTCTGAGGGTTTCATTCGCAGCCTCCACTTCCCTCAGCTTTGCGGTGTACATACAGCGCTTCGCGGCAGCAGCAGCAGCAGCAGCAGCATCATCTGCTGCTGCTGCTGCTGATCCATTGGCGAGAGAGAGAGAAGGCTGCTGCTGTTGCATCAATGCACTTCTTCTTTCTATGTCTACGGAGCTCTCAGATTGTAAACAGACAGCTGAGGCCTCTAAAGGAAGCGATGAACCCAGAGAAATAGAATCGGAAGGCGCAGCAAACGGTGCAGCAGCAGCAGCAGCAGCAGCAGCAGCAGGAGTAGCTGCTGTAGCGCCAACAACAGGCAGAGAGGCCCCACTCAACGGAAGAGCAGCGCTGCAGCGCAGCAGAGACTCCTCTTCACTTTTAGCTGCTGCATGCAACCTGCACGTACAGCAGCAACACATACGTCAAACCCCAAGCCCTAAACCCTAAACCCTAAACCCTTGAAGATGGGGCTGGATTAAAAAATAGCGGTGATGCCCAGGGGGTACAGACGGAGACAGCGAAATAAAAGAAGGAGAGACAGCAGCAAAAGGAGACAGAAGGAAGGACAAGCAGCAGCAGCAAAACTGCATGCAAGGAACATTGCAAAGTGTTGCGGTGTCTGTTGCTCGCCTTGTTTGAAAAGGCGTGCAGAGTTGGGGTGTATGTACAGCTGAAGTATTGGAGGCCTCCTTATCCCCTGCACAGTCTGCTGCTGCAGCTAAGATGAATTCTTGTCGTGTATAACGAGTAGGAGCAGCACCAACGAGAAGACTGTCTGCTGCCCCTGCTTCTGCTTCTGCAGACATATCGGTAGCTTGGCTGAGGCAGAAGCTCTCGCTCTCTGTAAACCCAGCACTTCCTGCTGCTGCTGCACCTGCTGATGCGCCTGCTGCTGCCGACCCCTGAGGGCCCCTTCCCCGCCTCCTCTGCTGCGTATCGGGGTGTACGTACACCCCAAAGCTGGGGGCGGGAGCCACTGCGGCTTCTGCTGCTGTCTCGCGCTGCTGCTGCTGCTGCTGCTTCTGCTGCTTCTGCTGCTGCTGGTCATGCTGCAGGCGGTGTTGGAGGTGGGCGTCCTGCCGAGGGTCGCATGCGGCACCCCGGCTGCTGCTGCTGCTTCTGCTGCTGCTGCTGCTTCTGCTGCTGCTTCTGCTGCGTTTGTCTATAGTTCTTCCGCCTTGGAAGCCTCCGCGGCTGCGCTTGGCTTTCAAGGAGACTGCAGCATTTGCTGCAGCTTGCTCGGGCGCAGCAGCAGCAGCAGCAGCAGCAGCAGCAGCAGCAGGGGACGGGGGGGAAGAGACGAAGGAGAGGCTGTCGTCCTGTGCTTGATTTGGTGCAGCAGCAGCAGCTGCTGCAGGAAGAGAACTCTGCATGCTTGCTGCTGGGTTGCTTTCGCTTAGCCACCGTTGCTGCGCCTCTGCAGCTCTTGCGCGAATACAGCTGAGACTTTTTCTGATAGCTTCGTGCTGCTGCTGCAGCTGCTGCTGCTGCTTCTTGAGTTGCTGCCTCTCGAGCTCCGTGGCTCCTGCTGCTTTGCTGCACTCCCTTAGTCGGTGTTCTGCTGCTTCCTTTAGCTGCCGCAACTCGCTGCATGCATTTTGCTGCTGCTGCAGTTCAGCACGAAGACTATCAATTGTTGCTGCTGCTGTTAATCGCGCAGCTTTAAGCTCTCTTGCAAGGGACGCCTGATTTGCTTCTGCTGCTGCAAGTTCCTCTGCCGCTTTAGAGCGGAATTTGTCGTGCTGCAGCTGCAGCGCATGCAGCTGCTGCTGCGCTGCTGCTGCTTGCTGCGCCTTCTCGTCTAGATGCTGCTGCAGCTCCTCCAAAGCCTTGCACGGCTGCTCCTCTCGCTGCTGCTGCAGCTGTGTATTAACTGCTTTTAAGAAAGATACCTCATTCTTTAAAGACTCACACTCTAGCTCGGCTGTCTTTGCTCTCTCTCGGCATCGCTCTAACTCCTGCTGCATGTCCTCTTCCACAGATCCCGCTGCTGCTGCTGCTGCTGCTGCTGCTGCGCAGTCTTGCTTCAGCACATACTCGATTGCATGCAGACACTCAAATGCTGCAGCACCTCCGTCCTCTGATTCCTCTTGCTGCTGCTGGTGCTGCTGCTGGTGCAGCTGATCTCCTTGCTGCTCTTTCTGCTGCTGCTGCTGCTGCTGCTGCTCGCGGCGGCGCTGCCGCAGCGTTTCTTCTCTCCTCCAGTTTAGCAGCAGTTTCCGTACGTGTGCTGCAGCATTTGCTGCTGCTGTCTGCCTGTCTGCTTCGTCTTGGATTCGTTTCACCTCTGCCTTCAACTCGTTTACTTGTAAACAAAGCTGAGTGCTGCGCCGCACCTCCGCAGCCAACTCGGCCTCAATCCCTGCAGCAGCAGCAGCAGCAGCAGCGGCAGGAGCAGCAGCAGCTACTTGCAGGTCAAACCCTGTTTTGCTGCTGCTGTTAATGGTTTTTTGAGAGGAATATCTCAGCCCCCTCTCTTCCTTACGCGGGCAAGCTGCTGCTGCTGCTGCAGCTGCTGTTGCTGTTGCTGCTGCTGCTGCTTTTTGCTGCACAGGTCCATTAGGTGCAGCAAATGCATGCGTTGCAGCAGCAAACTCCCGCAGCCCTTCCGGCCCTCCGCGTGACTCTCCAACGGCACCCTTCATCCCGCCGATCCCAGCAGCAGCAGCAGCAGCAGCTGAAACTCCAGCAGCTTTTGCTGCTACTGCTAGCTGCCCCACCGGTGCTGTATCCGCTGCAGCAGGGCGCACTGTTGTTCCTGGCGTTACTGCTGCTGCTGCTACTCTTGCTGCCGCTGATGATGCTGGTGCTGCTGACGCATGAGTTGGGGCAGCAGTTTTGCTGCTGCGGCCTGCAGCCAACAGACTTGTTGCTGCTGCAGCGCTGTTAGAGAATTGAAAGAAGCCGCCAGCGTATAAAGCTGCATCGATTTTGTCTTCTGCTGCTTGCTGCTGCTGCAGCCGCAGGCGAGCTCTCTCCACAGACCCCAGAAGGCTAGCGAGATCCCAGTCGGTGCTGTCGCTGCTGCTCCTGCTGCTGCTGCTGCTGTCTGCAGCAACCCGTTCCTCTTCTTCAAAGAGGGGAAGTCTCTGCAGCGGAGGCAGCGAAGAGGCAGCGAAGCAGCAACGCGGCCCGAGAGTAGCAGCAGAAGCATCAACAGCAGCAGCAGCAGCAGCAGGGGCTTTCAGCTTCCCCTTCGTCTGCCTTGGCCAGCCTGCAGATCGATGAATAGAGGAGTGCTGCCGCCAGTGCTCCCGGCGGCTGTTTGCAGCAGCAGCAGCAGCAGCAACAGCACTGGCGCTGCTGCTGCTGTAATTATCTCTCCCTCCGGCTAAATATAAAGGAGAAAGATGTGCTGCAGGAGGCAGCAGCAGCCCAAGTCGCTCATCGTGTAACAAGTAGGAATCCGCTGCTTCTGTCGCTGTTGCTGCTCTTGCTGCTAGTCCTGTTGCTGCTGTTGCTGCAGCAGACAGGTAAAAAGAAACTGCGTTTGCCCCCTCAATAGCCGCCAGTTCTTTGCTTATATCCACGTAAATTTCTGCTTCTTCTTCAGCCTCCTCTTGTGCTGCAAACCAGGAGCCCCCATCATCGCTCCTCCCTTCTGCTGCTGCAGCAGAAAGAGAAAGATCTCTTTCTGCTTCTGTTGCTGTTGCTTCTGCTGTTAATACTTCTGCTGCTGCTGTCTTTGCTGCTGCAGGCGAGGCCCCCAGAGGCTGCAGAGGTGCTGCCTCGTCTGTAGAGAAAAACAACTCAGACGTTACGAGAGGTAAGTTAATCGGCGTCTGAGGCTTTAAGCTCTCCATATTTTTTAAATCAAAAAACAAATGCAGAAAACTAATAATAAAATAGTAATATTGCATTAATATTCTTCCGAAATAAAATCAAGAAATACTGTTCAAGAGCGCGCAGTTTAATAAAGAAAGAAGCACAGAAAAAGAAGAATTAAGCCTGTAGACAATATAGAAGAATAAAATAAAAAGTAAAACACCTCAAAACAAATTCATATGTGTCTGCAGCAGCTGAAGCATCAATACGTAAAACTATGCTGCTGGCTGGCGGTTTAGAGCGCAGAAAGGGAGAACTAAGACCAGCAATAGGGGCTGCAGACAGAAGAATAAGATAAGCAAAAAGTTAAGAAAACATTTTAAATCAATTTTTGCTTCTTTTCTCCATTGTTTGCTCTAGTTGAGGCCGAGAAACGAGCAGAAGGAAAGATGAACTGCGCGCATGAATGACGAGGAAGGATCGGCAGATCTGCAGAAGAATACAAAGTATATTCAGAGAAATACAAAAAAATAATAAGCTTCTTTTAGAGGCTGCAAATATAGCTAGACCCTCAAGAAGAAGAAAGACAGGAAAGTTGAACTGGCGGTTGGCTCTGCAGTCGCCGCCGATGCGAGAAGAGAAGGAAAGCCGGCCTTCCTCGTATATCCTCTTGATTCAGACGAAATATCTAAAACAATACTTCAATATTAATCATTAGAAAACTTATAAATACCATTTGAAGACAGAAAACTCAGATGCGCCGATGAATCTGCACAGAGGCTTCTTAGGCCTCGCACGGCCTCCAATGTGCACTAGCGGAAATATATGGGATGAAAGCGAGAAAAAAGCAAAAATATATTCTAATAATATTCTATTTTCAGACAGTTACATGTAATATCTACATTAAATTCACAGATATTCAGACAAAAATAACAAGTATTCTTCAGACAGCTCTCTTTCTTGTCATCTAATCACGTGAAGGATCTCGCCCGGACCGCCGACGACTACAGAAGCCGCAGCGGCTATTCTAGCAGCGAATATCTGGGAGATTTATTAATTTTCTTTAATTTGTTTTAATTTACTTAAATTAAGAACTAATTCCCTAAGAACTCTGCGATTGCACACTCCTAATTTCAAGAAGATTTGCAAAACCCGCCCTTGTAAAGGAGTTTCTATTTAGGCTGCGTTGATTTCCTGGGGAAGAAAGCCAAGAAGGAGGGAAAAGAGAAGTAATTTGAGATGTTTAAACTGCTGCATGTATGTTTATTCAACTTTTAGTTTTATTGTTTAAATATAAAGAGAGAAGTAGACATCAAAACTCTTAAAATGCAGCTCTCTGCTCCATCTGTCGGCTGCGGTATACTAACGATGCGTGAACGGCAGACAACAGGCGCCGTTGGCTTTACATTTCATTAAAAAATAGTTAAACCTATTCAATTAAATTTAGAAATTAAACAATTAAAGTAACTAAACTGCTCTACATTCACGTGGATTCCTCCTCGCGTTTGTTGCATCAACAGACAGCCTAACACAACGAAAAAGACTTCGATATCTTTCAGGGAAGTGCTTTGAAAAGTTGCAGATGTTTACTTCCTTTGCTTGCCTTTATTATTATTTATAGTATTATTATTGTTATTATTGTTATTGTCAGAATTATTCAAGGCATTTGTCTGCCCTAAGGACTGTTCATCTACGCCATTATTTCATATTTCTTGTTTGCGTGGAGTCTTCTTCTTTGCATTTTATTGAAAAATATTCAAAGCAGCAAAAGGGATCATTGAAAATTGTTGTTTTTCTTTGAAGTACTCTCCGCTGTTAAAAGGGGTAAAAACGCAATTAATGGAGATACTTAAGCCTCTGCATTTGAATTCTTTATTTGTTGTCTCACCTTCGCTTTTCATGTATTTCTTTGTCGTTCAGTAAACCCTAAACCCTAAGCCCTAAACCCTAAACCCTAAACCCTAAACCACTAAGCCGTTTTTCCCCACCGAATGTGAAGATGAAACATTCTTTAATGCTGAGTTGCCTTTGGCATTACAGTGTTTTGCTTTGTCTTGTTGCAAGCAGCAAAGCAATAAAGACAGAGACAGAGCAAGAAGGAGATAGAGAGAGAATGAAAGAAAAGAAGAAAGAAAAGGAAAGAAAGAAAGAGACGAAAAAACACATACAAATACCTGTGACAAAAAAACAATAATTTACCGCAGGGTAAGGTATCTCTATATTTGCATGTTGCTACGTGCTATGCATAATAATTATTATTATTAAGCAAAGGAAGAAGACCATATATAAAAACATATATATAATATATATATATATATATATATATATATATATACCTGGGACTCAAAGCCTTCCAGGGCCCTTATATTTTCTTTTGAATCACTCGAATATGTCAAAAAAAGTTTTAATTATATTTCATTTGTACAGCAGCGATAATACCCCAAAACACTTCATGCCTATCAGCCTTCATATATATATATATATATATATAGACATATAGATAGTATATAATATATATATGTGCATATATATATATATATATCTTATGTACTGTATGTATATGTATACATATGTCTGTATGCCTAATGTCTATATATAACAGATGCCCTTCGAAAAAAATCGATAATATGAATCTATAGCATAAAAATTTAAGATATCAAACCGTAATTTTCTTTTAATTCTCAAAATTAATTTGTTTACTTTCGTTGCATATTGTGCGAATAGAAAATACACTTAAATTTCGTTTTTGCATGTGTTTGTTTTTAATTATCTTATCGATATATTTTCGTTTGTGTATATTAAAAAATATGTATTATTTTATAAATGCGGATAAATAAATTTCTCTCTGCATCATCTTCTAATTTAAATATTTGAATTTATTTATTGTTATTTCCAATTTCATTTGCCTCAACTTTTCTATCATTTATTAGTTCAAACAGTTGAGCCTTTAATATATCTTCTTATAATTTAGATATGTGCATTTATTAATGCGCCGCCTTACATTTATTACTTCAAATATGCATGCATATATATATTCTTGCATATACATACATACATGCATACACATATATAATATATATGTATATGTAAATGTATCTATATATGCGTATATACGTCATTTGCATTTTCAGACATTTTAATTTATTTGAAGAGGATATTCGAACATCACATCATTTTAATTTTATATATTTGAATTTATATGAATATTTTACCGTTGAATTAGTCTAAAATACACTTTTTATACACTTTAGACATTTGCGTTTTAAAAACATTTTAAAATATTTTGTGTTTGCATTTGTTTGTCATTCAATAAATTTAAATGTTTGAGTTCATTTAAACATTTCAAAGCCCTCGTCGTACAGCTATAAAAACAAAAATAAATGTTGCCTTAAAGTCTTTTATATTGGTGTTTATTTATCATTTAATAATTTT
>NW_013549986.1:0-15420 GCF_000499425.1 Eimeria acervulina | reverse complement strand
ATATATATATATATATATATACATATATGAGTATCGCCAAATATTTGTATTTTATTAACAGAGTCAAGAAGACAGCATCAACAGCAGAAAGAAAAAGAACAAAGAAACTAACATCTTCTCCCTATCCTTCCTTCTGCTGCTGCTGCCACTGCTGCTGCTGCTGCTGCCACTGTTGCTGCTGCTGCTGCTGCTGCTGCTGCAGGGAGTTTCATTTTCTTCTTTATTTCCTGGTGCGGGGCCTCAAGCAATCGATTTGCTGCAGCGGCTGCTGACGTTCAATCCCGACAAACGCATTACTGCTGTAGAAGCACTGAGACACCCCTACTTCAAAGTAAATAAATAAATTAATTAAATTAATTAATTAAATTAATTTAATTAATTAATTAATTAATTAATTAAATTAAAAATGCATAAATAAACATATAAATATGTCAATAAAAAATACTTAAAGTATATACCCATGCTTTAATTAATTAAATTTTCTTCGCTTCTTCTACTGGCTGTTATAAAATAAATATAATAAATATAATAAATATAATAAATATAATAAATATATAATAAATAGAGTAAAGATATTTAAATATATAAATAAAACTTAAACACTGTAAGGATATTTTTATTTTTATTTATTATTATTATTATTATTATTATTATTATTATTATTATTATATTTTTTTATTTTTCAGGGTTTGTATTGTCGTGAAGACGAACCGCAGGCGACGCGTCCAATGGATTGGACCTTCGATAACTTCCTACCCAACAAAAGGTAACAGCTAGCTACAGCTAGCTACAGCTAGCTACAGCTAGCTAGAGATAGCTACAGCTAGCTAGAGATAGCTACAGCTAGCTAGAGATAGCTACAGCTAGCCACAGCTAGCTGCAGAGAGCTAGAGACAGGTGCGGCTAGCTACAGCTAGCTACAGAGAGCTAGAGATAGCTAGAGATAGCTAGAGATACGTAGAGATAGGTAGAGATAGCTACAGCTAGTCACAGTTAGTTACAGCTGGCTACAGTTAGTTATAGCTAGCCACAGCTAACTACAGCTAGCTATCTGCAACTAGCCGCCCTTTACTATACTCATTTGAACAGGGAACGTCGCTATAACATTATCGGCTGCTGCTGCAATGTTAACGACCCAGCTGCTGCTGCTGCTGCTGCTGCTGCTGGTGCCTCTGTTGCTGCTGCTTCTGCTGTTTCTGCTGCTGGTGCTGCCGCTTCTCCTGTTTCGGCTGCTGCTGCTGTTGCTTCTGGTGGTGATGCTTTGCTGCTTCTTATGTTGTTGCTGCTGCTGCTGTTCTTGCTTGCTGCAGGCTGCTGCAGAATATGATATACAAAGAGATATTATCCTTCCACCCACAGATCGCTTTAAGAGACAGATTGCTGCTGCGCCCACGAGGGCTGCTGCCGCAGCAGCTGCTGCCGCTGCTGCCGAAGCATCTGGCGAGCAGTTTGCTGCAGTTCGATGAGGAGCAGCAGCGGGAAGAGCAGCAGCAGCAGCAGCAGCAGATGCTGCAGCAACAGATGCTGCAGCAACAGCAACAGCAACAACAGCAGCAACAGCAAGAGTTGCTCCAAAAGCAGCAACAACAGCAGCAACAACACATGCTGCAGCAGCAGCAACAACAGCAGATGCTGCAGCAGCAGCTGCAGCAACAGCTTCAACAGCAACTGCAACAGCAGATGCAGCAGCAGCAGAGGGAGCAGCAGCAGCAGCAACTGTTATTGCAGCAGCAGCTGCAGCAACAGCAACTTCAGCAGCAGCAGCTGCAGCAGCAGCAGCAACAACAGCAGGATCAGCAGCAACTCAGCTCTCTTGTGCACAGGTCTTGCTGCAGCGCCCCTGCAGCATCGTCTGAAGCAAACTCCAGAGAAGCGTTGCAGCAGCAGCAGCAGCAGCTGCTAATGCCAGCAGCTTCAGCAACCGCAGCACCAGCAGCAGCCCCTGCGTCAGCAGCAGCAGCACCAGCTGCAGTAGCAGCTGCAGCAGCAGCAGCAGCAGCAGAAAGCAGCAGACTTGCTGCCATTCGTCGGATGAACCCTGTGGTAGATTCCTTAGGACCCGCTATACGCGCTCTGAAGCAGCAGCAGCAACAGCAGCAGCAGCAGCAGCAACAACAGCAGCAGCAGCAACTGCTGGATAGCATGCACGCGGGTAGCTGTCTTGCGCATCAGCAGCTGCTGCAGCAACACCGTCAATCGCTGCTGCTGCAGCAGTCCGCGTACTGCTCGCTGCAGCAGCAGAAGCAGCAGCAGCGATTGAATGCCGCAGCAGCAGCAGCAGCAGCAGTAGCAGCAGCAGGCGCTCCCCACAGACACTCCATAGGGGCCATCAGCGACACTGCAGCAGCAGCAATGCAGCAGCAGCAGCACAAAGCCCCTTGCGTCGCTACAGCCCCAGCAGTTTCTCTTCATCACCAGCGACATCAGCAGCAGCAGCAGCAACAGCAGCAACAGCCGCAACAGCAGCAGCACTTCTCTCCGCAAATGTATATGGGTACTTCTGCCCAGCACGACAACACAAAGAGACAGGCAACTGTTGCTGCTGCTGCTGCTGCTGCTGCTGCGCACAGCAGCAGCGTTTGCTCCCCCGTACAGCACCAGCTGACGAACTCGCAGCTGTCTGAAATGCTGCAGCTGCAGCAGCAGCAGCTGCAGCAACAACAACAGCAGCAGCTGCAGCAGCTGGCGAGCAGCTGCTGCGGTGGCAGTTTCTGCTGCGACAAGTGCCGCTGCCTTGCTGCTGCAGCAGAAGGTGAAGGGCCTGAGGTATTACGCAGCAGCAGCAAAGCACTGAGACAAGCAACCAGCAGCAGCAGCAGCACTGCAGCAACAGCAGCAGATGTTGCTTCGCTATTGAACTGGCCCTCGTCCGGCAGCAGCAGCAGCAGCAGCAGCAGCAGCGATAGCAGCTGCTGCACCTCGGCCTGGGCTGCTGCAGGTAGTCGCAACACAACGAGGTCTTCTTTAGGGGGAGATGCTGCATTTGGTTCAGGAGAAGGGTACCCACAGCAGCAGCAGCAGCAGCAGTTGCTGCTGCTGCAGCAGCAGCTGCAGAAGCAGCAGCAACTCGCGCTGCTGCACCGCGTTATGCAGCAGCAAATGGCGCGGCAGCAGCAGCTAATTGATCAGCAGCAGCTGCGCCTCAGCCTGCAGCAGCAGCTGCAAGGCAGCCACGTCATTGGCTCCTCTGCACCCCAACAGCAGCAGCAGCAACAGCAGCTGCTGCAGCAGCAACTGCAGCAGCAACTACAGCAGCAACTGCAGCAGCAGCGTATCCACCAGCAAGGGGCAAGGCTACGCGTCGCTCCCGATTACACGGACGCAGCAGCAGACCCGAATGCAGCAGCAGCTGCTGCTGCTGCTGTTGCTGCAGCAGCAGCTACCAGCCGCTGGGTGCTGCCGGGCCAGCAGCAGCAGAAGCAGCAGCCCTATACTTCGTAATATAACATTTATTTTGTTCCAAGTGAAACAGCAGCAGCAGCAGCAGCAGCAGCAGCAGTTGCTACTAACGCGCTCTGCAGCAGCTGCAGGAACCGCAACTAGAGTTTGCTTGCTGCAGCAGCTGCAGCAGCAACAGCAGCAGCAGCACTTTAGTAATGTAGGTATATAAGAAAGAAACAGTTTGCATTAAGATTTGCTGCCTTTGTCTATTTGGCTGTACTTCTATATATGCATTTATTTATTTATTTTATTTTATTTATTATTTATTATTTATTATTTATTTGTTTATTATTTATTTATTTATTTTGTTCTGAAGATTTGTCTGTTGTTCAGCTCAACCCACTTAAATCTTTATTTACTTCTTTGTTCGCTTACTCAGTTTATTATTTATTTATTTATTTATTACTTCTTTAATTAATTAATTAATTTATTTATTCTTAAATTTATATATTTATTTATTTATTTACCGCTGATCTAAGAGCAAAGCGCAGCCAAACACAGCGCGACATACAAAAAGAAGCAATACAAATAAATAAATAAATAAATAAATAAATAAATAAATAAATAAATAAATAAAGAGGGCAGCACTAACAAACAAAACAAAGACAGAGAAAAATATTTTTAATATTCGTCGGAGTTCAAATGAATATAAAAACGCCCTACAAAAAACTCAACAATGCACACTCCTCCACAATGCACCATAGCTAGCTAGCTAGCTAGCTAGCTAGGTTGGCTAGCTAGCTAGCTAGGTTGGCTAGCTAGCTAGCTAGCTAGCTAGAATGAATAGCTAGCTCGATAGATAGATAGGATGGCTAGCTAGCTATAGGGACAGCTAGCTATAGGGATAGCTAGCTATATGGATAGCTAGCTAGCTAGCTAGCCAGTCGGCGCCTTCTAGGTGATGCCGGAGAGGAGGCAACTCGAACAACAAACCGAGGGGAAGTAGACAGCAGAAAAGCAGCATCAGCAGCAGGTGCTGCTGCTGCTCTGATGCTTTTGCTGCTGCTTGTGCTGCTGCTGTTGGTTGAGGCACACGCAATCCAAGCGTTTTGCTTTCCGTTCTGCTGCTGCTAAGTGATACTGACGCAGCTGGTGCTGGGTGATGCAGCAGCAACAGCAGCAGCAACAGCAGCAGCAGGTGCAGCAACAGCAGCAGCAGCAGCAGCAGGCACTTCATCCGCCCCACGGCGGCTGCGTTTTGCGGTGTCTGTGCGCCAGGGTTTCTTCTGCTGCTGCTGCTTTTCCTTCTGCTGCTAAGCTTGCTGCTGCTGCTGTTGCTTCACGTGGTGCTTCTAGCAGCAGCAGCAGCTGCTGCTGCTGCAGCTGCTACAAGGAAGCACCTTGCAGCAGAACGACAGCAACAGTTGTATCATCAAACATGCGTCTCCGCTGTCTTGGAGGTGAAGACAAAGCAGCAGCAACAGAAATGCCCTTCTCTGCTGCTGCTCTCTTTACTGTCTCTCTTACTAAGCTGTATATACACCCGACACACACACATACACAAACAGCAGCAAAACCTGCTACTACATCTGGAACAGCAGCAGCAGCAGCAGCATAAGCAGCAGCGCAAGTAGCAGCAGCAGAAGCACCGGCAACATCAGGATCAGCAGCACAAGCAGCAGCAGCAGCAGCAGCAGCAACAGCACGCGTTGACTTGGGAGTATCTCTGCACGTACGCGTCTGCGGCCCTCTTGGCAGCCTCTGCCCGTCTGCTGCTGCTGCTGCTGCTGCTGCTGTTGCTGCTGCTGCTGCTGAGCTCAGCTGCAACAAGAGCTGCTGCTTCATGTGGGGAGAAGAAATCCCAAAGGCCGTCAGATGCAACAATAATAAATTTATTTTCTGCTGTCTTCTCAACAAATCGCGTTTGAGGCATTATATCAATATACGGGAAAGACCAGGTCTCCTCTGCTGCTGCTGCTGTTGCTGCTGCTGCTGCTGCTGCTGCTGCTACTGTGGCTGCTGGTCCGACGCCATTGCCGGTGCCGCTGCTGCTGCTGTTACTGCTGCTGCTGCTGCTGCTGCTAGGAGACCTGCGGCGTCTGCTGCTGCGTAGCTCATCAACATATTTTTCTTTTTTTAATACAAAATCTCCGAAGGCCCCAGTTGGCTGCAGACGCCCCTTAACATAACACGAACTCAGCTGAGTTTCGCTACCTGCATGTACACCCCAAAGAGCAAGCAAGCAGCAGCAGCAAATCAAGAAAGCTGCAGCAGCAGCAACCGATGCAGCAGCAGCTAAAGCAACACATGCAGCAGCAACTGATGCAGCAGCAGCAGGATAGATGCAGCAACAGCAGCAGCAATCAACTGATGCAGCAACAGCTGCAACAGCAGCTGCTGCTGGCCTTGGGCCGCTGCTCCACGCTGCAGCAGCAGCAGCAGAAGGCAACAGCAGCAATCACTTCAGCATCATAAGCAGCAGCTTTAAAGGCAATATGAAGAGGAAAGCTGCAGCGCAGGCGTTGGCTATTTCCTCAGCAGCAACAGCAGCAACAAGATCAGCAGCAGCAGCTACATAATTATCTTCAGGTGTACGTACACCGCACGCGGTGTATAGTAAATTTACCTAAGAGACCAAAGACTTGCAGAAAAGAATGAAGAGAGTTTTGCGGTTCGCGAGGCTGCCTCCACTCTCTCTTACATATTACCTGGTGTACGTACACCCCAAAAAGAACAGCAGCAGCAGCAGCAGCAGCAACAGAAAGAGTAGAAGGTGCAGAAGCAACAATAAAAGGAACAGGAGTAGAAGAGGCAGCAGCAGCAAAAGAAAGAGCAGAAGCAGCAGCAGCAGAATGCCGAAGCCATCAAACAAGCAGCAGACACAAAAGGCATTACACGCAGCAGCAAAACAACACCAGCACCAACAGCAACAAAACAATAGCAGCAGCAGCAACAGTAAAGCAGCAGCAAAGCAACAAAGCCAGCAGCAGCAGACACACGACAGCAGCAACACAGATGAAGTGCAGCATAACCGCGAAACCAGAAAACGACAGCTGCACCACCAGAACAAAAGCAGCAACAGTAACAGCAGCAGCAGTAACAGCAGTAACAGCAGCAGCAGCAGCAGCAGCAGCAGCAGCAGGGTTGCATACTATGTCGTCTTCGTTTGGGTGTAATTTCTGAAGACGTTTTCTTTCTTCGGGGGAGTTGGCGTTCTGCTGCATGTTTAGCTCCACCACCTCTACGCCCTTGCTGCTGCTGCTGCTGCTGCTGCTGCTGCTACTGCGGCTGCTGCTGCTGGTGTTGCTGCTGTTGCTGCGCTGCAGCACCGCCATGCAGTCGCCGCTGTTAGCAACGACAAATCCCTTCTCCGTAAACAGCAAAGCCAAGCAGCAGGCCCCTACCTGCATATACACCCCAAGTACGTAGCAGCAGCAGCAGCAGCAGCAGCAAATGATGCAGATGCGCAGCATACAGCCCCACTGGTGTATGCACACCCCATGCATGCAGCAACGCAAAATCGACAGCTGACGTTTCGGCGCTTCATCCAAAAGCAAAGTTGAGGTGGAGTGCTGCTGCAATTAGCAGCAACAGCAGCAGCAGCAACAGCAGCAGCAACAGCAGCAGCAGATCTTGCCTTGACGCTTCTTTTAATTCCTAAGGAGTAAGCGGCATCGACGGAAGCGCCAATTGCCTGGTCCTGCAGCAAAACATGCAGAGCAAGCACATCCACACTGCAGCTACAGCAGCAGCAGCAGCAGCAGCAGCAGTCGCTGCAGCAGCAGCAGAACAAGCAGCGGCAGCAGCAGAGGAAAGAGCAGCAGCAACGGCAGCGCCAGCAGCAACGGCAGTAGCAGCACCCGCATCAGCAGCAGAGGCAGCAGCAGCAGCAACAGCAGCAGCAGCAACAACAACAGCAACAGCAGCAGCAGCAGCAGCAGCAGCAGCAGATCTCACGAGGCGGCAGAAGGCGCGGGCGAGGGTTTGTTGAATTGCTTGAAGGTCTGCTGTATCGACACCTCGCAGCTCCTCACTAACGAAATGCGGCAAATGCGCATGCACGAACTCAGCTGCAGCAGCAGCAGCAGCAAGAACAGCAGCCACAGCAGCAGCAGCAGCAGCAGCAAGAACAGCAGCAACAGCAGCAGCAACAGCAGCAGCAGCAGCAATAGAAGCAAAAATCCATATACGCTATGCAGCAGAACTCGCTTTGCTGTCCCCAGTCAGCTTTGCTGCTGTTGCATTTGCTGCTGCTTCTGCTGGCGCTGCTATTGCTGCTGCTGCTGCTAGTGCTGTTGCTGCTGCTTCTGCTAGTGCTATTGCTGCTGCTACTGCTGCTGCTGCAGTAGCAGCAGCACGCGTGTTTTGCTGCTTACCGACGTCTGGCCCCCCATGTCCATCGACAACAGCAACGAGGAAAAGGGGTTTGCTGCTGCTGCTGCTGCTGCTACCTGTGGGGTGTACAGACATCTGAAGCTGCTGTAGCGCGGGCTTAGCAGCAGAATGCGAACCAGCAGCAGCAGCAGCAGCAGCAGCTGCATCTGCAGAACCAGGTAGAAGACCTGCAGCATCAACGGGAAAGACTTGCTGCGCCAGCTGTACAAGATGCTGCTGTGTAGGTGTTTCAGCTGCTGCTGCTGTTGTTGCTGCTGCTGCAGCTGGTGGTGGAGCATCAGGAGGGGGAGCAGCAACAGCAGCAAACAGCAGCCTGTCTTCCACAGGGCAGTTTGCTGCTATCTGAGCTGCTCCTGCTGCTAAGCCAAGCTGCTGCAGCACCTCCTGCGTGCGGTGTACAGACAGCGGCCAGGCGCTCTGCGGCTCCCCCACCATCTGCTGCAGCAGCAGCTGCCCCTTCGCCTCCCAAAGCTGCTGCTGCTGCTGCTGCTCCTTCTGCTGCTGCTGCTGCAGCAGAAGCGGAGGCTCTGCTCCTTCACACCGTGCAGCAGGAGACTGCAGCAGCGCAGCAAGGCGTGGCATCCATGCAGCCCTGCTGCTTGACTTTAAATGCTGATGCTGCTGCTGCTGCTGCTGCTGCTGTTGCAGCTGCTGCTGCAGCAGGAATGCAGGAGCAGCAGCAAGAGCGACACCACACAGAACTTTGTTGAAAAGAGTTCCATTAGCACCACCTGCTGCTGCTGCTGCTCCTGCTGCTGTTGCTGCTGCTGCAACCCCTGGCCTACCGGCTGCTTCCTTCTTAATCGGCAGCGAAAAGCCGCCAGAAGCAGCAGCAGCACTTGCAGCTGCTGCAGCAACAGAAGCTGCAACAGCAGCATCCCGTAGTTCCTGCACACCCAGCAGCAGCTGCTGCTGCTGCACAACAGGCCTGGGGAACGCAGTAGCAGCTGCTGTTGCTGTTGTTGCTGCTGCTGCTCGGTTCAGCAGACCTAACTGAGATGTGTTGCAGGAGAAGCTGCTGCCGTTGCTGAGGGTATTCGTGGGCCCTGCAGCAGCAGCAGCAGCAGTTGCCGCTGCTGCTCCCCTATTGCTGTTGCTGCTGCCTCCACACCGCCGCAAAGTAGCAGCAGCAGCAGCTGCTGCTGCTGCTGGTTTCACCCGCGTCAGCCTCATCATCCTCAGACTTAACGCCATTGCATCCTAAGCAGCTGCCGGCTCACAGCAGCAGCAGCAGCAGCAACTGCAGCAACAGCAGCAGCAGCAGTTGCAGCAGCAGCAAGGTGTGACACCTTAATGAGGATTCCTTGATGCTGCAGCAGGAATTGAAGGGTTTCTATTCTAAAGACACGGTGTTATAATAGTGCTGCTCTCGCAGCAGCAGGAGCTGCTGCTGCTGCTGCTGCTGTCGCCTGCGGGGCCCCAAGTGGCTGCAGCAGGAGCAGCGGCTGCCAAGCAGCAGCAGCAAAACAAAAGGAAGAAAGACGAGAAGATAATATAAAGACAGATAAAGGTGTTGGGTTTCATAGAGATCGAGACAGCCAGCAGCAGCAGCATCCGCAGCAGCAGCAGCAACAGCAGCAGCAGCAGCAGCAACAGCAACAGCAGCAGTGGCAGCAGTTGCGGCTGCGCCCATTGCATGCGTCAGCCTCACCTCTATGTTTTTTTAGAGATAAGGAATATAAACAGATGAAATAAATAGAGAAAGATAGTCAAATATATTTATTTTTCTATACCCTGAGGTGTATATACAGCTCAACTTCGTGGGGCAGCAGCTCATAAATATATTAATGAACGACATTGAGAAGAAATGTATTATTTATATTTCCTTAGCAGCAGCAGCAGCAGCAACAGCAGCAGCAAGAGCATGTTAATTTGCTGCTGCTGCTGCTGTCGCTGCTGCTGAGGCTACGGCAGGGGATGTATCGGTTCTGTGCTGCTGCTGCAGCAAATGCTGCGGCAGTTAGTGCTGCTGCAGCTAATGCTACTGCTGCTAATGCTGCACCTCGCGCTGCTGTAGCTAATGCTGCTGCTGCTAATGCTGCAGCAGCAGCAGCAGCAGCAAGACCTGCTGAGCTTGCTCCCTCACATCAGGTAATCCCAGTAGCTGCAGCAGCAGCAGCAGCAGAAACAGGGCCAGCTGCCGCAGCAGCTGCACCTGCATCAGCAGCAGCAAGACATGCAACTCCTGCTGCACGAAGCTGTGCTGCTTCTCCTGAAGCCCTTGAGAAGTCGCACGCAGCAGCAGCAGAAGCAGCAGCAAAAGTAGCAGCAGAAACAGCAGTGGGAACAGCAACAACAGCTCCAGCAGCAGAAGCAGCAGCATCAGAAGCATCAGCATCAACAGCAGCAGCAGCGACTCCTGCTGCTGCTGCACTCCAAGGGGGATTGGTGATTAAAGCCGTGCGTAGCTCAGCAAGAAGGAAGGGCTCTTTGCTGCAGCTGCAGGATTCTGCTGCTGCTGCAGTGTCTGCCATGCAGCAGCAGCTGCTGCTGCCTAGAGAGGCGGGGCAGCTGCTGCAGCTGCTTTCGCGCCACCAGGAGTTGCTGCCGCGCAGCATTTGGAGGGAAGCAGCAGCAGCACTACTGCCGCTGCTGCAGAAGCAGCAGCACCTCGCTACCCCCAAGCAAAAGGGTACAAGCAGCCTCAGCGGCATACAGCAGCAGCAGCAGCAGCAGCAACAGCAACTGCAACCGCAGCCGCAACCGCAACCGGCACATCAACATCAGCAACAATCACAACAGCAGCAGCAGCAACAGCAGCAGCAGCAACAGCAGCAGCAGCAGCAGCAGCAGATGTCTGCATGCGACTTGGCAGTAATATTAAATGCCTTCGCTCGGGCCCGACACCGGCCTGCGCGTTTGCTGCAGGAGGCTCTCCGTCTCCTTTCCCCTCAGGATGCAGCGCAGCAGCAGCAGCAGCAGCAGCAGCAACAGCAGCAGCAGCAAATGATGCACCAGCACCAGCAGCCAACCGAAGAGGAACTCAAAAGACGCAGCCGCCTTGGGCGCGCAGCCTTTGCGCAGACTCATCTGCATGCAGAACAGCAGCAGCAACAGCAGCAGCAGCAGCAAAAGCTGCAGCAACAACAGGAAGTTGCAGTAAATGAAGCCACATCTCAGCAGGCAGCGCGCTCTGCACCTGCTGCTGCTGTTGCTGCTGCTGAAGACACCATCTGGGAGTTCAACGCAAATACACCAGGAGAAGCAGCAGCAGCAGCAGCAGCAGCAGCTTGTGGGGGCGGCGGTGCTGCTGCTGCTGCTGAAGTTCCTAGCGCGGCAGAAGCGACTGCAAGAGCAGGCGAAGCAGCCTCAAGAACAGGCCCAGCAGCAGCAGCAGCAGCAGCAGCAACAGCAGCGACAGCAGCGACAGCAGCAACAACAGCAACAGAAACAATAACAGCAACAGCAAGTGCAACAGCAACAGCAGGAACAGCAGCAGCATCCACTCCACCAAACTCTGAAGCGCTTCCCGAAGAGATGTTGACTGCTGCTGCTGCTGCTGCTGCCCCTGCTGCTGCTGCTGCGGCTCCTCCTGCTGCTGCTGCTGCTCCAGTTGTGTGGGGGGTGAAGGAGGGTGTGTTGCTGCTGCATGCGCTGTCATCGCTGCAGGTGGCGGCCCCGCTGCTGCAGCAGCAGCTGCGGCTGTGGGTGCAGCGGCAGCTGCAGCACTTGAGCCCGCTGCAGGTAGCTGTTGCTGTTAATGCCCTCGCAGCAGCAAAGCAGGCAGACGCCCTGCTGCTGCGTTCAGTTGCTGTTCATATGCTGCAGCCGCTGCAGCAGCATGAGCTCCTGCTGCTAAAGCAACGGCAGCGTTCTAAACAGCAGCAGCAGCGGAAGCAGCAGCAGCAGCAGCAACAACAGGAGCAGGAATTGCTGCAGCAGCAGCATCAGCAGTCGCCGGAGCAGGAGCTGCATTCTCCGGAGCAGCAAGAGCTGCTGCTGCAGCAGCAGCAGCAACAGCAGCAGCAGCAACAGCAGCAGCAGCAACAGCAGCAACAGCAGGTGCTTCTGCGGCTGCATGCATTAGATAAAGGAGGCGTTATAATGTTGCTGCTGGCGCAGCTGCGCATGCGTAGAGCCGATGGCCCCTTGTCTCGTGCCTTGCTGCAGCATCTGCTGTCAGGCAGCAGCAGCAGCAGCAGCAGCAGCAGCAGCACCAGTGGGAAAGAAAGAGAAACGGTGCGTGCTGCAGCAGCAGCCGATGAACACATACTGAGCAGCAGCAGCAACAGCAACAGCAGCAACAGCAACAACAATAGCAGCAACAGCAACAACAACACTAGCAGCAGAAGCAGCAGCAGCAGGTGCAGCAGCAACAGTGTTGTAACGAACGTATTGCAGCAGTTGAGCGGGCGAGAGGTTGCTGTGCTGCTGCTGCACCTGGCGAGACACCCCAAACTGCATGCAGCAGCAACTGTGGAATGTGTTGCTGCAGCAGCTATTTTGCTGCTGCCAAGCCTACGTGACAGAGCGCTGCTGCTTGCTGCTTACGGCCTGGCGCTGCTGCTACCGCAGCTGCAGCAGCAGCAGCAGCAGCAGCAGATGAAGCCTGCAGCAGCAGATGCACGACTGCAGCAGCAGCAGCAGCAAGTTGCTGCTGTTGTTGCTGCTCGCTTTGCTGCTCACACCCCTGGGGGGCCCCAGGCGTTTGAGTTGCTGCGTGTGTTGCAGCTGCTGCTTGGAGGGATGCCGAAGCAGCATTATCCCCGTTGCTGCAGCGAGTTGCTGCTGCAGCTGCAGCCGCTGCTGGTACGGCATGTGCATGCGCTGCCAGACGCTCGGCTTGCTGCTGCTGCTGCTGCTGCTGCTGCTCTCGGGTGTCTCAACAGCGACTTCAAAGACAAAATTATTGCAGAGGCGGCTTATAGGCTGCACCATCTCTCCCCACACCATGCAGCAGTGCTGCATAAGGTTCTGCTGCAGCAGCAGCAGCATGAGCAGCAACAGCAGCAGCAGCAGCAGCAGCAGCAGCAAGGGGACAGCGCTGAGTTGCAAACAGAAGAAGAAGAATGGCCCATGGAGCCTTTCGAGGACGAAGAACTCCAGCAGCAGCAGCAACAGCAGCAACAGCAGCAACAGCAGCAGCAGCAGCAGCAGCAGCAGCACCCTCTTTGTGGAGATGCTTTGATAGACGGCACAGCTGAGGTGCTGCATGCGCTCTTCATCCGCTCCAAAGTAATTTAATTTTTTTGTTTGTTTTAATAATAACTGCCGATGTTATTTATAATTTTTTTTATTTGTTTGGCTTCCCTCCAGCCTCTCTTTTGCTGCCCGCACTCATCCTGCTGCTGCTGCTATAGGTTATGATGCAACTGCTGCTGCAGCTGCTGCTAGAACTGCTGCTGCAGCTTCTGCTGCTGCTGCAGATGCTGCTAGAACTGCTGCTGTAGCTGCTGCTGCTGCTGCAGTGTTCTACTCTGTCTTGCACATATGAACTGAGTTGTAGCTAGCTACAGCTAGACAAAGCAGCTAGGCACACCTAGGTGCAGCTAGCTACAGCTGGGCGCAGCTAGCTACAGCTAGCCAAGGCTTTCTATAGATAGCCCAGCTGGGTACGGGTAGATAGGGGTATAGTTGCAGCTAGCTGCAGCTAGCTGCAGCTAGCGACACCTAGCTACGGGTAGCTACAGGTGGCCACGGCTAGCCTCAACTAGCTCCGAATATGTGCAGCTAGCTACAGCTGGATGCAGGTAGCTACAGCTAGCTGTATGTGTAGAGCGTTGCAGACGCATGCTGCAGAGGTGAGGCTGTGGGGGGCGGGAAGAAACATCTAAAGGAGATAAAAGTAGAAGAGAGAGATAAACAAATAAAGATAATTCATTTAAAATAATGCAGACAGATTTTAGAACTTCAAGTGAAGACAAACTGCTGCTGCTGTTGCTGCTGCTGCTGCTGCTGCTGCTGCTTATTGTAATTGAGTGGTGCTGAGGCAGTGTGTCTACTGCTGTTTTTTGTTTAGGGTTAAAACATCGTCTTAAGAAATTATTTTGTTTGTTTTATCTGTTTTGCATATATATTTTATTGTATTTCTTTGCTTCTCCTTTGCTGCTGCTGCTGCTGCTGCTGCCTATGACTGCAGCACCAGCGCGGGGGGCCCCTCTTCGTTTTGCTGTTAAATTGTTAGCAGGCTTGGAGAGGCTGCAGAATAATATGTTTATAATAAATAATTAATAAATATATTTATTTATTATCTCTAATCTAAACATTTCTTGATTAGCAGATATTTTTCGTTGCAGCAATTAATCTTCTCACCCCTCTCTACCTTACTGCCCCCGTGCAGCAACAGCAGCAGCAGCAGCAACAAAAGCAGCAGCAGTAGCAGCAGCAGCAGAAGCTGCAGCTGCAAGAGAGGGTGCGGCAGCAGCAGCAGAAGCTGCTGCTGCTAGCACTCTGTGAAGGTTGGGTCTGCTGCTACGAGCGAGGGTTGGTGGCATGCGTAGAGCAGCAGCAGCAGTAGCAGCAGCAACAGCAGCAGTAGAAGCAGCAACAGGAACCTCAACGATCTCGGCAGCAGCCGCACCAGCATCAGCAGCAGCAGCCACAGCAGTAGCAGCAGGAGCAGCCACCGACCTCCGCAGCAGCAGGAGCAGCCACTACAAGAGCAGCATCAGCCACAGCAGCAGCCACAGCAGCAGCAGCCACTGCAAGAGCAGCAGCAGCAGCAGCAGCAGCCACAGCAGCAGCAGCAGCAGCTTGTGAATATGGCACTGAATCCTGTGTTAGCTGAGGATGGGTCAGGCGATTTGTTTCCGCTGCCTGCAACAGGCGAAATATTCTTTTTGCGTCGCGACAGCATCGGCTTTTCAATTAAGGGGCCCAGCCTAAAGCTGAAGCTTGAAGGCTCATGCTTCCTTAGCAGCTTACGCCTTGTAGTGCTACGCTCCAGACGGCGGCGTCAGCAACAGCAGCAACAGCAGCAGCAGCAGCAGCAGCAGCAGCAGGTTGCTGCTGCAGGAGAGTTTTTTTCTTGCGAATTGCCGCTGCATCTGCTGCAGCAAGTTGCATTTAAGCAACCAATCATAGGAGCAAATTACTTAGAAGGCCTCGTACACCCGAAGGAGGATTCTGCTTCTTCTTTAAGTGCTACATCTTCTTGGTCTATTACATTTAAAGCAGGCGGCTGCGGCACATTCATTAATCTCTTCTTCCCATTGCTGAAAACAGCAGCAAACTCCCTACAGCCAGACCCCTTGCTGCTGCAGCAGCTACCCCTAGGTGCTAATGCTGCCTTCGTAGACCCCAGCGATCCTTCACTCGTTTATATCACACAGCCACAAACAGCAAACCCGCAGCAGCAGCAGCAGCAGCAGCAACAGCAACAGCAGCAACAGCAGCAACAGCCGTGGCAGCAGCAACAGCAACACACCTGGCCGCAACAGCAGCAGCAACCCCCACAGTTCTACCCCTCTCCATACCCAATGCAGCAACTGCCGCAGCAGCAGCAGCTGCTGCCGCAGCAGCAGCCTCATATGCCTCCTCCTCCTTACCCGCAGCAGCAGTGGCCCCAGCAGCAGCCGCACTGGCAGCAGCCGCAACCCTGGCAGCCGCAGCAGCAACCTCCACCATTTCCGCAAGCACAGCCGCAGCAGCAGCAGCAGCAGCCGCAGCAACCGCAGCAGCAGCAGCAGCAGCCGCAGCAGCCGC
>NW_013549987.1:59707-118997 GCF_000499425.1 Eimeria acervulina | reverse complement strand
ATTATTATTATTATTATTATTATATTTACTTCGTCTTTAACTTAAAAAGATAAACACCGATTAAAATAAGGCAACGTGGCCGAGTGGTTAAGGCGGTGCCCTGCTAAGGCATTGGGTTCTGCCCGCGTAGGTTCGAATCCTGCCGTTGTCGATTTTATGAAATAAATGAAAATAAATATAAATTAAATATAAATAAATAATTAAATAATTAAATATTATTTATTAAATACCCTGTTTTCTTTCTTTTTATTTCAATACACACGTTGTGCTGCTCGCTGCGCTTCTAACACCGAACGCAGCCCTCGCCTCTATGCAAACCCTAAACCCTAAACCCTAAACCCTAAACCCTAAACCCTAAAATCGAACCCCAGCCCCTAATTTTTGTTTACGTCGATACCTTCAAGGCATTTATTATTTGTTATTTATTTACTTTTTATTATTTCTTTTTCTCTTTTTGCTTGTTTTCATTATAATTTAGCAGAAGACACGCTCTCTTTAAACCCTAAACCCTCAAGAACAGCCGTCGCCTTCCCTCTTATCCCTTGATGTGTAGCTCCTTTCGAGGGTTTAGGGTTTAGGGTTTAGGGTTTTATTGCATTTCTCTCGCTGTAAAGGTCTTAGTACACCCCACAGCTAAACTGAAGTCTGTCTCTGCTGGACTGTCTGTACACCTCAATTTTTGTTTGTTGCTCTCCCAGCCGACTATCTACAAAGCTGCTACTTCCTATGTTTAGTCGCCGCCTGCCGCAGCAGCAGCACCAGCAACAACAGCAGCAGCAGCAGCATCTGCTGCTTCAATTGCTGCTGGTGCTGCTGGTGCTGCTGCCAGCAGAGAGTGCTGCATTTTCTTTGAGTAATTCTCGGGTCTTCACTCCTTCTCGCGCAAATGTTTATTGCTCTGTTTTAAAAAGAGATGTACGGGGTGTATCCCCAGGTGTGTGGAGAAGAAGAGCAGCATTTGCTTTGTTCTCGTCTGCATTAAACTCATCTAATCTTTTATTAAACTCTCATCATGAGCAGCAGCAGCAGCAGGCATTGAACCAGCAACCTGCTGCTGCTGCTGCTTCTGCTGCAGCAATTAATAAAGTAAAAGAATTAGTAAATAAAAACAAACTCTTTCTTTTCATCAAAGGAAGCCCAGAAGAACCCCAGTGTGGATTCAGCAGAGTTGTTGTCCAGGCTTTACAGGTAAACTTGTTGCACCTCTAGTGCTGATTAGGAGGTGCATGTACACCTCAAATGCAGACTCCTTCTGTCTCTGTCTCTCTGTCTCTCTGTCTCTCCGTCTCTCTCTCTTTTTATCTATCTATCTGTCTATATCAAATCTATCTATATCTACCTATCTATGCTATCTATCTAAATACATAAATATATAAATATATAAATGTATATATATATACATATTTATATTTATATTTATATTTATATTTATATTATTTCTTCTGGCAGTGTTGGTTTGTCTTTCGCTGTCTTATTTGATTCCTCTGCCTTCAAAAACCCCGTCTAAACCCTAATCATGCCCAAGGGTTTAGGGTTTAGGGTTTAGGGTTTAGGGTTTAGGGTTTAGGGTTTGGGTGTTCAGGCGTGTGGAGTGGACGACATTCCTTATATTGATGTTTTATCTGATGCTGAGCTTAGGATAGCAGCAAAACAATACAGCAGCTGGGCGACCTTCCCTCAGGTGTATGTACACCGCGAGTTTATAGGGGGTGCAGATATAATTTTAGAGATGTTTAAGAGCGGCGCGCTTCTTGAGTTGTTAAAGCAACATAATCTTGTTCAAACCCTAAACCCTAAACCCTCATAAACCCTAAACCCTAATCTACCCAAACACGAAACCCTAGTAACCACTAAACCCTAAACCACAGGCTCTTAACAATGCCTTCATGCATCCACAAACCTACGGCGCTAGCTAGAGCAGCTACCGCCTTCCCTTTAGGGTTTAGGGTTTAGGGTTTAGGGTTTAGGGTTTAGGGTTTGCTGGGCACAGCACGTGGTGCTTCCGCCTGCTCTCCCCAACCCGCTGTCTGTACACCTCACTTCTTTTCAGGCGGAGGCCTGCAGCACAGAGACATTAAACATAGGCATGCATTTGATTCAACAACAGCGGCCTAGGGTTTAGGGTTTAGGGTTTAGGGTTTGAAGTTCAAGGCTCGAAGTATAGAGAATCCGATGTTTAGGGTTTAGGGTTCGCTCAAGGAATGGTGCAGAAGCAAGGGTTTAGGGTTTAGGGTTAAAGACCTATGATTTAGGCTTAAGGGTTTATGGTTAAGAGCTTAAGATTTAGAGTTAAGAGTTTAGGCCTTAGAGTTTAGAGTTCAGGGTTTAGGGTTTAGGGTTTAGGGTTTACTTGAGGGTTTTGGTTGTCTCTGCGAGTGTCGACAGTCGAATTGCCTGCGGCATTTCGCCCCACAACTTCAGGTGTCTCTGCACCTAACCCTAAATACACACCCAACAGCTAGCTAGCTAGCCAACAGCTACCCAGCTAGCTGTTGGCTAGCTGTTGGGTTCGGTTGGGAGTGCAGCTAGCTGCCTGGCTAGCTGGCTGCAGTGCACAAGGGGCTGCAGCGATGTACCTGCGTTGCTGCAGCGAGGGCTTGCTGCTGCAGCTGCTGTTGCTGCTGCGGTTGCAGCTGCTGCTGCTGCTGCAACTGCTGCTGCAGCCGCTGCGCTCGGGTGTATAGACACTCCGCTGCCTCTCGAATTTGCTGCGGAGACCTTGGCTTCCAGTGCTGCTGCAGCAGCCATCTGGTGAAATCTTTTAGGGGTATACCCTGCTGCTGCTGCTGCGTTTCTGCTGCAGCTGCATCCTTGTTTTGCTGCTGCTGCTGCTGCTCCACTGCTGCAGTTGCTGCTGGGCGGCCTTTTGCTGCTGTTGCTGCTGCATTTGTTTTGTTCAGGGCAGGTGTTGCTGCAGCGGAGCCTGCTGCTGCTGGTGAAGCGGCTGTTGCTGCTGCTTCCCTCGCTTGTTCAGCGCGAAGCTGCGCATACACCTCAAGTTCTTTTGCTGCAGCAGCAGAAAGAGACAACCCAATTAGGAAGGCGTCGTGCTGCAGCTGCTTGCAAACCTTTCGACATTCCTTGAAGGGTATAATTGCTGCTTCTGCTGCTGCTGCTGCTGCTCCTTCTGTCGTATTATGCTTTGCGGTCGCCATCCTGCTGCTCCTGCGATTGCTGGTTGCTGCTGCTGCAGCACCACCAGCAGACATTGCTGCAACAGCATTAGCGCTGCTGCTGCTGCTGCTGCTACCTTCGCTTTGTTCCGCTGCGCCAGCCAAAAGACGCAGCTGCTCCCCCACAGCATCTAGCTGCCATGCAGCAAAACACGTGCTGCTGCTGCTGCTGCTGCTGCTGCTGGTTGAGGCAGCACTTCGTTTTGCGCGTGAGGAGAGGAGGTTCGTGTCTGCTGCTGCTGCTGTTGCTGCTGCTGCTGTTGCTGCTGCTGCTGTTGCTGCTTCATTGGTTGTCTTTGTGTCTGCTGCAGCAACCCCAAGCAGCTGCTCTCTAAGGGATAGAGTTGTCTTTGCTGTTCGCTCTCTTTCTTTTTTTGCTGCTGCTGCTGCTAACAGCTGCAGCCTCTCGCACTCAGAGAAGTTAAAGCGAAAGTCTATGCAGCCCCCCATTACCGTGCATGCAGCGGCCATAGCGGCTTTCTGCTGCTGCAGCTGCTGCTTCTGCTGCAGCAGCAACTGTTGCTGCTGCTGCTGCTGCTGCTGCTGCTTGTGCTGCTGCTGCTGCTGCTGCTGCTTGGGTTTCTTCCATCTTGACCTTGCTTTTTGTTTGCTGCTCTGTAGAAGCTGTCTCTCTTCGCTGCTAAGCGGCAGCAAATCTAACAGCTGCAGCTCGCGACATACTTCAACTACCCGTTGCCTAGGACAGCAGCAGCAACAGCAACAGCAGCAGCAGCAACAGCAGCAGCAGCATCAGAGAACAATAATAGAGGTCATTCCTTGCATATAGATGGTGTTGCTGCAGCAGCATCACTCCCGTTTGTTCTTTCCTTCGTTGTAGCAGCAGCAACAGCAGCAACAACAGCAGCAAAAGCAAAAGCAGCAGCAGCAGCAACAGCAGCAGCAGCTGTTGCTGCTGGTTAGTGTACCTGTAGAGTGTCTCTGAAGCAATAGGGTTGTCTCTAAGATTAAGATTTCTTAGGCGGCGGAGTATAGCAAGAGGCTGCAGCTGCTGCTGCAGCACTTGCAAGTTATTCTTTGTAAGTGAAAGTACTTCTAAGCTGCTGCTGCTGCTGCTGAGGTAAGGAATGCTGAAGAGCTGATTGTGGTCTGCATACAGCTCCTTCAAGCAGCAGCAGCAAGATAATGCTGACAGAGAGAGTAATGCATTATTCGACAGCCAAATGTATCGCAGACACTTAAAACGAGCAAACGGCATTGACAGCACAGTGCCGCCTAAGCAGCATAAATAAATCTCCTCCAAGGACCAACAAGACAAACTCCTGCTGCTCCTGCTGCTGCTGCTGCTGTTGCTGTTGTTGTTGTTGTTGTTGCTGCTAGCTTCAAGCAACTCTGGAGACAGCACCTTCTCCCTTTGCATTCGGCTTGCTGCTGATGCAGCAGCAGCTGCTGCTGATGCAGGTATTACTGTTGCCGCTGCAGCAGGTAATGGGGTTGCTGCGGCAGCACGTGTTGCTGTTGCTGCAACAGCAGGTGCTGATGATGCTGCTGTTGCTGCAGCTGCACGGGTACCAGCAGCAGCAGCACCGCCGCTGCTGGCCACACCCTCAGGAGTCTGCTTCTTCTCTTCTTCGTTCATAGTTTGTCTTAAGAATCAACAGGAGAAGTGCAGCAAATAAACAAACAGCAGCAGCAGCAGCAGCCCTAACCTCCCTCTTACCTACTACTGTAGCTGCTGCTTCCTTACAGCTGCAACTCTCCTTCTCTCTCTGTCTCTCTCCTTTCTTTTGCTGCTCTATTCTATTATAAGAAGGCATCAGCTGAGGCTAGCATAGCTGCTGAGGTGTACATACACCCCAAGTATAACTCCTAAACAGTACGGCTGCATGTGCAAAGCGTTGTGTATGTTATATATATGCATGCAGCTCTGTTGCAGCTCCGTTGATTGTTTTGTTTATTTAAAAAGAATTTAAATTCATTTAATTAATTTAAATACTTCAAAAGAAATATTATTACTTATTACCTCCTCGGCTGTCTAGGCAGGTGCTGCTCGCTCGCTGCGGGGGCTGCCGGTGCAGAGCTAAGACAAATATTTTTTTGCGTAATTAAATTAATAAATATAAATTAAAACAAAAAAATAATTAAAAATATTTTTATTCTCTTCATGCATACACCTCAACTGCAAAAGAAGACTCACACCAACAACCCGTAGATTCCGCTAAATATACAGCTGAGGTGCCTGTACACCTCAATATTAATCTTTAAAAAATATCTTCTATTAAAACACAATTAATAAATTAGTCTTTTATAAAGAAATAAAGTCTCGAGACTCTTATTGATGGCTTTGCATGCAACACAACATGTACATACAGCCCCTCAAACGGCTTAGGGTTTAGGGTTTAGGGTTTAGGGTTTAGGGTTTAGGGTTTAGGGTTTGGCTCAGGATGTTGAGGGTTTGAAGGTCTGTGCTGTTATTGTCTGTGCGGCCTCATCGAGAGTTTTTTAGTTTCTTTTGCTGCTCTTTTTGCGGTGTATGCGCAGCTAAACTAGCAGCAATTCAATAGTCTTTTTTTCGTCGCCTTCTGAGCTGTATGTACAGCTCGGCTGATGCACCTGCAGCCCTTTATTGGCTGTCTCTTCATCTGTCTCTTGGTGCTGCCACCGCTGCCTGTCGCTGGCTTCTCCTGCGTTCGTAGCAAATCTGCTGCTGCTGCTGCTGCAGCTCCTGCAGCAACTGTCTCTGCTCTTCTAGCCTCTGCAGCAGAGCCGCTGAGGCTCTCTTCAACAGCAGCTGCATCGACGAGCCCCAAGGGAAGCGCTACCTCATCCCTGTACACCGCAGCAACACTAATGGACATACAAAACTCCACTTCCACGCAGCAGCAGCAGCAGCAGCAGCAACAGCAACAGCAGCAGCAGCAACAGCGTGAGGCCGCGCTTGAGAGGGAAGTGGCGGAGCTCCGACGCATCAGCGCCCAGAAATATCAGCTGCATCGCCAGCAGCAACAGCAGCAGCAGCGACAGCAGCAGCAACCCCTGCAGCGGCCCGCGCTGCGACAAGAGGGTATCCACAAGCAGCAGCAGCAGCAGCAGCAACAGCAGCAGCAGCAGCGAAATGATGGGCTCATTTACGTCAGCAGCAGTGAGAGCGACGACTCCGCGGTCGAAGCGGTAATAGCAGGCAGCAAATCTGTTGATAGACGTGCGAACAGCAGCAGCAGCAGCAGCAGCAACAGCAGCAGAAGCAGCAGCAGCAGCAGCAGCAGAGACTGCAACGTGCAGATGCATGCAGACACGCCTAACAGCAGCAGGAAAGCAAACAAAAGCGGACGCAGCCCGAGGAGAAGTCCTGACGGCAGCAGCAGCAGCAGCAAAAGCAAAAGCAACAAACGTCTTCATGCTGTCAAGAGTACCGCCAGCAGCAGCAGCAGCAGCAGCAGCAGGCCGAAGCAACCTGACATCCCTACTGGCCTCGAGGAATGCAGCGGGAGAAACAGAGCTGCGGGCATCGCCAGCAGCAGCAGCAGCAGCAGCAGCAACAGCAGCAGGAGCAGCATGGACACCTCAGAGGACTCCGTTAATGAAACTGCTCTGCCGATCAGTAGAGATGAATTTGACCTCTTAACTTGGTAAGAAGATAGGCAGCAACAGCAGCAACTGCAGCAGCAGCAGCAGCAGCAGCTGCTGCTGCTGCTGCTTCTGTTGCTGCTGCTGCGGTTAGCGGTTTCCTCTGCAGCAACATCTGTTGTATCTTCGTGTGGCTCTCTGCTGCTGATTGTTGCTTGCATCTCTCGTCCCTGCGAGTGCAGCAGCAACAGCAGCAATTGCTGCTTCTGCGGAAGCCTCCCGCGCTGCTAGTACATCTACTGCTGCTGCATCTGCTGCTGCTGCTGCTGCTGCTGTTGCTGCTTTTTGCTGCAGGAACTTGGACGGCCTCGATGAGCGTTTGCTGCGGGTGAGGACCCTTGCTGTTTGCTCTGAAGTGCTGCGGCTGCAGCCTGCTGTTGTCTTGCTGCAGGAAGTAGTTGACAGCAGCGCGAAGCTGCTGCAGCAGCGGCTGCAGCACAAATACAGATTTTTCTTCCCTACCCCGCCCCCTAACTACGCAGAGACGGCGCAATCCAGCAGCAGCAGCAGCAGCAGCAGTAGCAGCAGCAGCAGAAACGGGTCGGCCACAGCCGCTGGAGGGGGATCAACAGCAGCAGCAGCAGCAGCAGCAGCAGCAGCAGATCCTATAGTGCCCGGGTGTCCCTACTATTGTGCAGTGCTGCTGTGCAGGCAGCAGATGATACCGCCAGCGCGGCAGCAGCTGCAGACACTGTGGTTTGCTGGCAGCAGCATGGGGAGACATCTGCTGTACGGCTGCTGCAGCAGCAGCAAAAGACCTTCGGAGCCGCTGCTGCTGCTGACTTCTCACTTAGAATCCATGCGGCCCTACGCGCAGCAGCGGCGAGAGCAGCTGCAGCACTGCTTCAGCCTCATGACTGCTGTTACCCTAGCAGACCCACTGCAGCAGCAGCAGCAGCAGCAGCAGCAGCAGGTGTTTTCCGATGCCTTTCCCCTAGGGAAGCCGCAGAAGGTAAGAACTGCCATACTGGCGGGGGATCTCAACTTAAGAGACGATGAGCTGCTGCTGCAGCAGCAGCAGCAGCAGCACGGGTTTGCTCGCACGAAGCGCCCCCATAGCAACAGCAGCAACAGCGACAGCAGCAGCAGCAGCAGCAGCAGCAGCGGAACGATTGTTCCTGAGGGAACCATTGACGCTTGGGAGTTTCTAGGAAGAGAGCCGGGGTGTATGTACACCTGGGATATGCTGCGCAACGACAACCATGCAGAGGTCAAACGCAAATACAAACCGCGCTGCCGCTTCGACAGAATATTCATCACTGCTGATCCTCCCTTAGGCCCAACCAGCAGCAGCAACAGCAGCAGCAGCAACAGCAGCAGCAGCAGCAGCAGCAGCGGTAGTAGTAAGGGGAGCGGGGGCGCAGTGTGGCAGCCAGTGAAGCTGCAACTGGTTGGAGAGCAGCGGCTCCTTAGCGTTGGTTGTTTTGCTTCTGATCACTTCGGGCTGCTCTGCCGCTTTAAACGAGTCGAACCCTCTCCAGATGCAGCAGCAGCAGCAGCAGCAGCAGCAAGAAAGGAAAGAAAGTGAAGCGTTGTACCAGTCTGTGCTTCTTGTCACGAGGGCAGTAGCAATTCACTGCAACAATCTGCTGTTGTTGCAGCTGCTGCTGCTGCAGCTGCTGCTATTGCAGCTGTTGCTGCTGCAGCTGCTGCTGTTGCTGCAGCAGCTGCAGCTGCTGCTATTGCAGCTGTTTCGGCTATAGCTGAGACCAGGAGTGCCTTAGCTTGTCGCTTGTTCATCAGAGTATATTAACAGCATGCAGTTTGCCCACCGTCTGGGTTTTCTTTTTCTTTTATGTTTGTTGGTTTAGAGGCTGTTAGGGGCATCGCCAGGCAATAAATAGTACAAATGAATGAGACAAAGAATAAACAAATAATTGAAGTTAATAATCGAACCTTCATAGTATAAACAACCGAAGATTATTTGAAATCACTGAACAAAGACCAGGTGTCTGTACACCGTAGTTTTTCCGTACTTAAGAGAGACATATGAATGTAGTTGTATATAAACACTGCATGCACACAGTGAAGGCAAAAGGCTGGGAGAATGGACACAGAAGATAATAATACAATACACCAACATATACAGACGGAGTGCATGCAAAAGAAGAAAATATAATACAGAGAAAATTTCTTCTTTTTTCATCTACTTTATGTTGGTTGCGGGCCTCTTAAATGTGTGCAGTGAGCAGACAGCAGAATTTGTTTGTTTTTTGTTTATTTTGCTGAAATATGATGGAAATCTTGATTTAATTTTTGATTTAAATACATTTAATTGTAATTTACAAACATTTACAATAACAAGAAGGGGCGGTGATGGGCGCCGTCTGTTGGTTTCCAGTGGACCCATTTCGGGTGTACAGGCACCTCAAGTGGCTGCATGAAGAATATTGAATATACGAAGTTGAATTCATGAATAAAACCTGAGTATTTCTTTTTAATTCCAGAGAATTTCCATAATATTTCAATTTATTATTCCTTTTTCACTGATGCAACGCCGCTGTCTGATCCCTTTACCTCCTGATGAGCACAGCCACCTCGGAGTTCAAATATGCACATTTCTTCTTCTTCTTCTTCGCTGATCTTCTTTTTTTCTTCTTTAACTCAATCTTCTTTCTAGGGCCGTTCTTGCTGCAGCATTTATATCTCTGCTTCCTTCCTTCTTCACCGCAGCCCAGACTAATTGCAAACCTGCAGCCAGAGATCTCAATCTGACGGTTCCTCGAAGAAACTCCAGCATTCTTAAAGACCTTTTAGCTGCAAGTGTCTGTTGATCTCAAATAAAACCCCTTTCTCTTTTGGAGGGATACAAGATTAGCGTATAAAGCATACTGCATAGATTCAAATAGAGAGGGTTTCAGGCTGAGGCGGTAATATACCTGGGGCCCCCGGGCGCTGTACCCATGGCCGCCAAAACCCTTCACTCTGTCTCAGGGGGCCCCCTAGGGGCCCCCTATAGGCTATCCTTAAAGGTGCAGCCGGTGCCGTGCATGTTGCTATTGCTGCTGCTTTTCTGCTGCAATCCGCTGGACGCGAAGGCGGCAACAGCAGCTACAGCAGCATCAACCAGCGCATCTGTTGCTGCTGCTACTGCTGCTGCTGCTGCTGCGCTGCTGCTGCTGCCCTCACGTGCTGAAAGCAAGAAGGTATTTGGAATTGCAAGAGGCCCGATGTTTGAAGCTGTGGGCGACTTCTGCTTCTCTGTGCCTCCGGGTTCGAGCGGCGCGTTGGTGGCTGAGACGGTGAGGTGTACGTACACTGCAAATCTCTGAGGTTTGTTTGCTGGGGTGTATAGGCACCTCAACATAGTGTTGCTGTTGTTGCTGTTGTTGTTGCTGTTATTAAGAGGAGAAAATCTTTGCGTCTGCCTTTGTACCTAACAAAGCTGCGTATACACCTGAGCGCTGTTGCATGCGGGCTGTTTTGCTGCTGGATTTTCCGCTGTGACCTTGAGGGTTTAGGGTTTAGGGTTTAGGGTTTAGGGTTTGGGGTTTGGGATGTATGTACACTGCACAGATGCTGCAAGAGGAAGGGCACGAGCTGCTTATACACTCCAAATCAGCAGTAGAAGAATATAGACAGGCTTCACTGAATGCTGGAGTGTCTCTCGACGCTGACAGCGAGGAGGCAGTAACAGCTACATGCAACGCCCTTCAGAACAATGCGCGTATCAGGGAGGCCCTAGGTAAACCCTAAACCCTAAACCCTAGACCCTAAACACTGCAGAGAGGGATAGGGTTTAGGGTTTGCGTGGGGATGGCAATGTACACAGCTTGCACAGGCCTCTGCTTTTTAGGGGTTTCAGACAGATATTTACACCAACTAAAGAGGGGGTCAAACTCAGGGTTTAGGGTTTAGGGTTTAGGGTTTAGGGTTTAGGGTTTAGGGTTTCGAGCGAGCGGTGTGTGCAGTTGGTCTTTCCAAGGAAGAGCAGGCAAGAGGGGGAGCTCCCGCTTTCTTCGAGCTCAATTTAGTAAGCGGGGTTTAGGGTTTAGGGTTTAGGGTTTAGGGTTTAGGGTTTAGGGTTTGGGGTTAAGGCTTTGGCTGTGAGTATGCATAGAATTGAGGGTTTAGGGTTTATGCTGCGGCCTCAGGCTGTTGATTCGAGTATGGATGGGAAGGAAATGACAGCATGGGTAAATCCTTTCGCATCCCTTCGCCTTATTACCGGTTTAGGGTTTAGGGTGTAGGGTTTAGGGTTTAGGGTTTAGGGTTTAGGGTGTTGGTGCAGATAACGCGGTGTGGCGAAGGCAAGAGTTTAAACGCCGCTTACTCCGTTACATTTATAAACCCTGGGGGTTTCTTCTCGCGCCAGTTTTCTTGCCAGGATCAAGGTTAGGGTTTAGGGTTTAGGGTTTAGGGTTTAGGGTTTAGGGTTTAGGGTTTAGGGTTTAGGGTTTAGGGTTTAGGTAGGTGTTTGTGTCTGTGGCTCGAGTGCGAGAAGCACTCGGGGTAGTTCGTTGGCTTTGGGCGGTGTTGTGTTGCTGCTGCGGATATTTGCTGCTGCTTGCAGCAGCAGAAGATCTGCTGGTGCAGCAGTGCTGCTGCTGCGACTGTTTGCGCTGCTGCTGCTGCAGGGCTGCTGCAGCTGCACATGCTGATCTCCTTCTTAGCTATAGCTGTCTGCGTTAGCAGCCACCGAGTGTACAGACAGCAGCAGCGACAAGCCTCCCCTCTAGCTGCTGCTGCTACCTGCTGCTGCTGCTTCCTGGGAGCATCGGTGCTGCTGCAAACCTTTCACCTGATTGTCTACGCTGCGGTCAGACACAGGGGGTTTAGGGTTTAGGGTTTAGGGTTTAGGGTTTAGGGTTTAGAGCAGTATGTATTTCTTTTTCTTTATCTCGCTAACCTCTGTTTATGCAGGACGGCCTTGGCTTACCTCTTTTAAAGTTCTTCTCTACTTTGCTGCTGCTCGCTGCTCGTTGCGGCGGTTTGCTGCTGTTTTTGCTGCTCTCTGCTAAAGGAGTTGAAGGGGGGCAGACAGACGCCCGTACAAATGGTGTGGTGAGTGTAGTAGAATAACAATAAAGTAAAAAGAAAAGCAGCAGCAAATAGAGCAGCAGCTGAGGTGTATATACACCTCATTGTATCTTCAAACATATAATAGGCCTCTCCCTCTCTCTCGCAAACACCGCCAACCTCAAGGTTGGCGGTGTTTGCGCTTATGCATCTACTTTTCGCTTTCTTTAGGGTTTAGGGTTTAGGGTTTAGCGTTTAGTGCTTAGCGTTTAGCGTTTGGCGTTTAGTGTTTAGCGTCTAGTGTTTAGAGGGTTTAGGGTTTAGGGTCTAGGGTCTAGGGTTTAGTGTTTAGGGTTTAGGGTTTAGGGTTTGTGTGTGGTGCAGCTGTCTATGGTTGCTTTGGGAGTTGCTGCCTCTGCTCTTTTGTGTCTGCTGGGCGCCTCTGTCTCTCCTCACCAACTTAACCCTGCAGCTCTTTATACTTATCGTAAGTCTTGTTTATTATATATTAATTCTCTTTGTTTATTTCTTCTTATTACCCTCTTATTATTATGCATTATTTATTTTATTATTATTATAATTATTATTATTATTATTATTTAGTAGTATGCATTATTTTTATTATTATTATTATTATTATTATTATTTTATTGTTATTATTATTTTATTGTTATTATAATTTTATTGTTATTATTTCATCATTTTATTTATTTAATTAGTTTGTTTAATTAATTGTTTTATTAATTGAGTGTTTATTCCTTTGCTTTTCTCGTTGCTTCATCTCTCTCGTTTGTCTGCTCTCTTGACTCTGCGCAATCTGTCTCCTTCTCTCTCTCTCTCTCTCTGTCTCTCTCTCTCTCTCTCTCTCTCTCTCTCTCTCTCTGTCTGTCTCTCTATCTATCTATCTATCTATCTATCTATCTATCTATCTATCTATCTATCTATCTATCTATCTATTTATCTATCTATCTATCTTTCCCTCTCTCTCTGTCTCTATCTATCTATATATATATTTATTTATCTCTGTCTCTGTCTCTGTTTATATCTCTGTCTCTCTGTCTGTCTTTGCAGCCCTTTGTTGCTGCTGGGTTTTTCTTCTGTCTGCTGATGTGTTGATATTAGGGTGTATTTATATTTGTTTGTTTGTTTTGTTTGTTTGTTTTGTTTTGTTTAAAACAAATCATTTTGCTTTTCGTCTCTTTCTTTCTTCTGCTGCTGGTGCTGCTGCTGCTGTCTCCTCTGCTGCTGCTGCAGTCTGTGCTCTGCCTCTACACATCACCACGGGCGTCGCTTCAGGTCAGCAGCAACAGCAACAGCAGCAGCAACAGCAGCAGCAGCAACAACAGCAGCAACAGCAACAGCAACAGCAGCAGCAGCATCATCATCATCGATTTAGGGTTTTGAACGGGGTTCAGCGTATATAGCGTTGGCTTTAGGGTTTGCGCTTGAGGGGTCTCCGGGGAAGTGCACAGCATGCAGCTCAAAATATTAGGGTTTAGCGTTTAGGGTTTAGGGTTTAGGGTTTAGGGTGTATGTTGGTGTTGCAGTGTTGCTGATGGTCTTGTCGCTGCTAAATGCGGAGGCTGCGACTCATCCCCTCCAAAGGAGAACATTCCTTCGTCTTTGTTTCTGGTTTGTCTTTGTCTTCTTCTACATCTGCTGCTGCTGCTGCTGCATCTGCTGCTGCTGTTGTTGCTGCATGTGCTGCTGCTGCTGCTGCAGAAGCACCATCCGGATATGCTGCTCCGTTCGCTGCATATTTTTATATCTCCTGCTGCGTTTGATCATGCTGCTGCTGCTTCTGCTTCTGCTGCTATTCTTCCTCTTCGGAACCTTGATGCTGTTGCTGTTGCTGCTGCTGCTGCTGCTGCTGCTGCTGCACCAGCTGGGAGTTGTTTGTTTGTATGCGTATATTGTTTAGGGGGACTGCCTTCTCTTTAACTCCTCTTTTTGTTATTTGTTTCCTCAGCAGCTTCCCGTAAGGCATTATTAATACATTTTAAATGCAGCAGCAGCTGCTGCAGGAGCAGCTGCAGCAGCAGCAGCGTATATCAGAGCGTTTGTTCTGCTGCTTGCACTGTACATACATACACCTCCATTTCACCTTCTATTTGCTGCTGTCTTTGTCTTCTTACGAAACTGCTGCCTTACCTACATCCGCATGCATTTATGTATGTATGCATATATTGATGTATGTATTTCCTTTTATCTCTGCAGATTGGTGCAAGCCTATGTACTTCTCACTGTCGAGCTAGTCTGCCTGGGCAGTAAGTCATGTAGCAGCAGCAGCAGCAGCAGCAGCAGCAGCAGCAGCAGCAGCAGCAGATGAGACGGTTGTTTGTAGTAGCGTGCAATAGGCCGCTGGTATGCAAATGAAGATTTTTATTTTAGGGTTTAAGTTGAGAACAAAGTAGGAAAGAACACCGCTGAGGTGTATACATACACCCGGGATCAAACCCTAAACCCTAAACCCTAAACCCTAAACCCTAAAAGGAGAGCATGTGGTTGTTTTCAGCTCTACAACGAATTGTCTGCCGCGGAGCCCAACTAAAGAACACACAAATGGGTGAAGTAAAAACATCGTTACCAGCAGCAGATCTTCCTTACTCTGATCTTTGAGGTGTATATACAGCAGCATATCTTCTTTACTCTTATCTGTGAGGTGTATATACACCTCAGATATTTGCGGGCGTTGCACTAATGCGCACAGAAAGGTATCCGTGCTGCTCTTGCTGCTGCTGCTACTGCTGCTGCAGCAGCAGCAACAGCAGCAGCAGCACCTCTTTCTGCTGCTGCTACTGCAGCATCTGCTATTGAAACAACTTCTGCTGATGCTGCATTTTTCAGGATATGTATTGGGAGTACTTCACTGCTGTGTTTCTCTTTTTTTTTGTTTATTTAGTTTACTATTATTATTATTATTATTATTATTATTATTATTATTATTATTATTATTATTATTATTATTATTGGCAGCAACAAACAATGCATTGAAGGGTTTCTTCCCTTCTCCTAATTTCTCTTATCTTGTGTTGCGTCTTTTTTCTTTTTCTTTATTAAAACAAAAAGAGATATTATTATTATTATTATTACTATTATTATTACTATTACTATTACTATTACTATTACTATTATTATTATTATTATTATTATTATTATTATTATTATTATTATTATTATTATTATTGCTATTTTGTGTCTCTCTATGTCTCTTTACCTCTGAACTTCTGCTTGTTTCCTCTCATTGGCTATCTATTCTTTCTTTTATTTGGGGCTTCTTCATTTCTCTTGCGAGTGCATGCAGCACTTTCCTTACAAAACAAAACAAAACGGATATAATATAACTACGTTCTTCAGGTGTCTCAGCAGCAGCAACTTGTATTATACAGCATGCAGCCTTGCTTAATGCTGCTGTTTTTTGTATATTTCTGATTTAGTGGAGGCTGTCTAAGGACTGCCAATACAAAACACTTTTAAAACAATTGTCTTAATAATAAGCGATCAATGAAAACCTTCTTTAGACAGTGGCTCTGCATGCAACAGAAGGAAATGCTCTGGGTCTCTTGCTTCCATGTGAGATTTTCACCTTGCTGCTGCAGCAGCAGAAGCAGCAGCAAATAGTGCTGCAGCAGCAGCTGCAGCAGGTAGCGCTGCAGCAAGAGCTACAGCAAGTAGCGGTGCAGCAGCAGCAGCAGCAGCAGCAAGTAGTGATGCAGCTGCGATTAATATGAAAAGATCTGTCTCTGGCTTCTTCTATTTCTATCTTGCCTCCTTATTTAAGGTGCTACTTCTTCAGAATAATATTACTTTAAAACGTGAATAGTGAATTGTTTCAAGTATTTTCGTCGTGTTGTAAGTCAAGACGAGGACTGTCGTTACACCCCAAAGTAGGAAAGCTGACTAATGAGCTGTTTTCTTGTAGTAGTATTTGTTTCTTTTCTGCTAATGTTCTGGGTTAAATGTGCGTAAGCCGTTGTTTTAGCTTTGTGCAATTTGCTTGAGTTTATGTACACCCTGTGCTGTATTCCCCCCTCTATATGTTCTTTATTCAAACAAACCTTTCACTATTAAGAAAAGTCAGGGGTCCTGTCTTTATATAGAGAACAAGCATTCACCAGGTCAAAGCAAAACCTATTCCTATAGAATGGGGAGTTAGGTGCAGATAATATATGGCTAAAAGCATCATTTAATGTTTAAAAAGAAATTCTATTCCTATTATTTCTCATCTAAGGATATGCTGCTGCTGCATGCAGAAACAAAAACAGCGAATGGAAGGGGGGGCCCCTGTAACTGAAGAAGCCCCAGAATGAGTTGAGTAGTGCATGCCTAGAGCGACAGCTGCGTTGAAGCTACAAACATAAAATAAATAAAGGGAATTAGGAAGTACATTCTTTTTATTTTCAAGGTTTTCATTTTCTGCCTTCCTGTTTGCACTGCACTATTTGCTCTGCTGCCCTATCGACGTCTAGCCAGGCTCAGGTGTCTGTAGGGGGTTTAGAGTACTGGATTGCATTATTTATTGCGTTTATTCTTTAAAACTTGATTCCTTTTGTTTATTTCGTGAAAAAATAAGAAAGAAGATCGGAGAAGTATTCCTACCTTGAACAGCTCTTCTTCAGCCACCACGATGCAGACTACCAGTGAAACGGCCTCTGCTTCATCATTTACTCCTCGGTAAGCTGTTTCTTTCTAAAGATAAATAAATACTTAAAATGTTTGTTATTCCACTGGATATGCGCCTTTGCAACGGCTCTCTAGGGGTCTAAGGGTTTCCTGCTTCTGCATAATTTGAATTAAAGAACTGGCTGGGGTGTACGTACACTGCAGATATGAATGGATGCAGAATGCGGAGAAGATCTTCATAACATTTTTTGTGAAATCTCTACAACCTTCTGACGTCAACGTGGATATTTCTCCTCAGTCCCTCAAAGTACAAATTCAAAACCCATTAATAAATCAAGAAGCCGCAAAAAATCAGCAGCAACTCTACGAATTTCACGTTCAGAAACTCAGGCATGAAGTAACTCCGGAACATTCATCTTATGAGATTCACAAAGTAAGCGATTATTTGATTATTTTCAGTAACTTTCCCCTTTCGAGTTGAAGACAAGATACACCCATAGATATCAAATAAAGCAGCGCCTAAACATTATTCTCTCTCGCCTTCCTGCTTTCTCTGTATAATGTGCACTTGGATGCGGACCTTTCTGTATTTCTTCAATGTCTGTACCATTGGCTTCTTCGGTTTTAGTGAACATACTAACACTAAAAAACTAATACTAGTACGAATACTACTAATACTTTTTCCTCCTCGTTTTCAACGCTTCGTTTACCTCTACCCTTTTATGCACATAGTTAATTATTTCCTTTATTCCTAATTACTGTTTTTCTGTTTGTTTGCTTTAGACTAAGCTTGAAGTGGTGCTGTCTAAAAAGGAAGTAGGGGAGACATGGGCTGCTTTAGAGGCCGTCAAGGAGGCGCAGGAGCAGCAGACGGCTGCAGCTCGAGTTTATCCATCATCAAAGAAGAAAATTGATTGGAACAAAATGGAGAAGGTATTTTTCTTTCTTTTGAATTAAATGAAGGTGCTGCTGCATCTAGTTTAGGCTGAAAAACAAGCAAAAGAAAGAACACATAGGCAGAGGAGATATCGTGCAGCTTTATTAACAGGTGTAGAGACAGTCGATGAACTAATGATATATATAAATGCTTTTTTAATGCCTTTTGTTTCTATTTACTCTTTCTGCCTTCAGGAAATAGCAGCAGAACTTGAATCTGAACAGCTTGAAGGGGAACATGCGCTGCAGAAACTGTTTAGAGATATATATGGAAGAGGCGATGAAGACACCCGAAGGGCGATGATTAAATCTTTTGTAAGCAAACAAAATCACAAGATAAAGAGACATCAACATAAATGCAGTACTATTTCTAGAGAGAAGTAGATAAATATACAGCAGCAAACCTGTGTAAAAGAATTAAGACAGAGGCTTCCCTGTTTTTACACTCTGTTTGTCTTCTGGTCTTTAAAGCTTTCTCCTTCTTTTGCGTTGTTTATTTTTCTTTTTACTTTCTGCTTTTCTTTTTAAAAATGAATAGTAGCCTCTCCTTTTCCTTGTCTCTTTTTCTATTCTTGCAGAGAAGTTAATTTGCTTGCTCTGTTTTTTCTTTTGTGCTTTGTTCAGCAAACATCAGGAGGCACCGTTCTATCAACGAACTGGGCAGACGTAAAAGACAAAGATTATGAAAAAGTATATTTGTCTTATCTCTGTCTGCTCTGGATGCGTATTATTAAGAAGGATATATATTTCGGGTGTATTGTGTATGCGTGTGTGTATTGTATTATTAGAAGGTTTATCTATTTTTGCTTATTTGTTTTTCTTTCTTTTTGCTGCTGCTCTTTAAATGTATTCTAAATATTGTCGTAGATACGTACATTTGCATGTTTTCTTTCTTCTCTTCACTTGCTCTCTATGTTTGTCGTTGCTTTTGTTTTATATTTTTTCGTTCTTTGTTTGGTTACAGAGGCCGGGTTTGATTTCACATGTCTTCGATGTATTTAAAGCATTTGCTGTTTCTCTTTTTTTATTTTTTTCTTCCTTGTTTACACGTGCAAGCTCTTGTTCTCTTTGTTGTTTGTCTTTGTCGTTGTTGGGTATTTTATTTTATTTCTTTAATTCTTTTTTGTTTTTTTTGCAGACGCTGGAGGCCCCTGAAGGTCAAGAAGTCCGTTCGTGGAATTCTTGAATAATTAATTTAAAAACATTTTGAGAGTTTTTATTGTTTATTCTTTTATCTTTTAATCTCCTATCTCCTAATCTTTTGTCTTTTAATCATTTATCTGTGAATCTCTTATCCTTCTATCTTCTATCTTTTAATCTTTCGTCTTTTATTCTTTTATGGTGTTTTATCTTTAAGGCGCTGTCTTGCGTTTGTTTTTTCTCTTCTTTTTCCGATTTTCTTCATCTTCTTTTTTCTTTCTCTCACTGTTTTTTGGCTTTAGCCCTTTTAGGGTTTTTGTTTTTCTTTGTGTATAGGTTTTCTCGTTCCTTTATTTCTGTCTCTTGTTGCTTCTTGTTTGTTTTAGCTGTTTCCTCGTTCTGTGTTTTCTTGTTTTCAATATGTGGCAAACAAACGCGGCAACATTTTTCTTCTTTTTCGAGAAAACCTTCTTTACTTTTCTGCATGCAAATATTTTAAGTTTTTAGTTTTTTTTCCTTCGGGGCATTATTTACTCACCGGTTTTTTCTTCTTGCAAGGAATTCATTCAATTATTTGTTTTTCTCTGAGTTTATTCAAGCAAGATATTAAAGCTAAAGAAAGCAAAAACTAAGGGGGAGAGCAGCATAGGGAAAACTCGTAATATATTCATTTTGTCTGTCTTGTCTATTGTTATATTCTCTACTTCAAATAAATTTAATTGATATATTTAAATATTTGCATCTGCATGAGCGCAAGAGTAAATGCTGCATTTGCTGAAAATTTAATACTCAGAAACTACAAATTTATAAACAATTACTTAAAATGATAAACTGAAAACTTGTATAGGTTTTACTAGAATGATAATATACAAGTTTATTAAGACTTCAACGCGATAAAGAATAAGAAGATTACAAGAGATATAAATGCATTTATCATTTCTTAGACTATCAAACTAGTAGAGAGTGCAGAGTTTAAAATTTACTTTCAGAAGTTCTATCTACACGAATAGAACGAAAATACTTATGTACAAGCGGTGTTGAGATGCCGTTGAGACGCGTAGAATTGGAAGTATATAAAATGATTTAATTTAGTTAGATTTAATTTAAACAAAAACGGGAAAAGAACGGCAAAGTAATGGCTGTTCATAGAAATGCATGTTGTTGTTGCATTGGGGCTGGCGAGAGTCGATCTTCGTTGAAGCGGAAAATAAAAGGGGGAATTTACCTCCATTTATATATTTATTTATGAATTTAGAATTATTCATTCAATAAATAAGGCGAATTATCAAAAAGGAGAAGGAGTAAAGGAAAAGCAACACGGTAAGAGCAACACCTTTAGCATGCCTATCAGCGAGACTCAAACGAAATTGAAATCTCTTAAAATGTCTAAATTAATATTTTAAAAGAATAAATTTGCAATAATTTTGAAATTTAAATATAAATTATAAATCCTTTTCCCTCTCAACGCTCCTTTTGCGTGCGACATGAATGCACAACAGCCGGAAAAACTAACGAAAATTTTTCTGAATTTTTCCTTCATTTGATTTTATTATTTTATTATTTGCATTTTATTGAATTTATTATTTGTTTTTTAGTGCATTTCGGCCGTAGATTTCTCCCTTTGTTCCTTCATGAGATGAAGAAATATACGGGAGTTTCCTTATGTTTTGCTTTTGACTGTATTTCTTTGTTATTTGCATATTATTTGTTTACTTTTCTGTCTTGCAATTTAAAAAGAGGCGCTTATACTATTATTGCTGGCTTCATTTATATATTTATTTGTTTTTTTCCCTCTGTTTCCATCTGCAGACAATGGCGCATATGGGCCTTCTTTATAAATCGGGTTGGTTTTCTAAGACTGTCTGGAGCACCGTTTTAGGAATTGCAGCGCTGGATAAATATGCGAGATGGTGAGGAAGAAATAATTTTAAGAAATGTTTATTTTATTGAACAAAAGCAATTAAACATTCCACTAGATATTCATGTTCTTTTTATGTGTCTTTTCTATTTTCATTTTAAATGAAAGGAAACTAGAGAGAAATTGTCTCTCCTTCTTATTCGACTCTGTTTTTTATTTCTTTTTTTCTGTATTTTGCACTGTTTCGTTTCTATTATTTGTTTTTTCTTTGTCTTTTTCCCTTCATATCTTCTTACTCCTCATGCATAACAAACACTGCAAATGAAAATCTACACATCGTTATCACTTCATACACCTTCCTTGTAATTAATTTGCTCTACTTTTTATCAACTCAGTAAAATCTGTCTTTATTCTGTTTAAATCCGTCTTTATTCTTTTTTTTGTATTTCTTGCGTTACAACACTTATGTATATTTTGAATGCTTTATATGAAGCGCTGTTGCCGGCCTGTAGCTTTATTAATATTCTTCCACAATAATAATAATAATAATAATAATAATAATAATAATAATAATAATAATAATAATAATAATAATAGTTTATTCTATTTTTAATGTGGTTTTTGTATTTATTTTAGGTCTTACGGAATCCCCGACTATCACAACTATAATACTACTTGCTGGCCTTATGCACTTGAACGTGCAAATCTGCGTCGGTAAGACTTTATTTTATCTTTATTTCTTTATTTTTATCTTTATTACAACCCCTCTTCTATATTAATTAATTATAAAACCCTTTGTTTATTCATTCGCTTTATTTAGGTCTACTTACTCCGGGGTTGCTGCATCTATGCATTTGCATTTTTTTGTGTATTTGTGTGTACTAATATTTTTATTTGAAACAGAAATTTTATAAAATATTTTAGGCATTTCTTCTATTTGTGTATTTACGCGCCCAGTGCATTTAATTACATTCTTCTCTGTCGTCTTTCAGCTCTCCCTGTACTCCATTTGTTGGTTTCTTACCTTTTGTTAACTTATTTTATTTTTTTTTACTCCTTCAGTGATGATATAGCTTGCGTATTTATTTATTTATTTATTTGATTTATTTACTTATTTATTCTCAGGCATGGCATAGACCCGGACTCAGTGGAAAGAAGCGAATGAAAATAATTTGTAGTTGAGTTTGCAGTCTAAAGTAAAACTCTTATTTTTTTCTTGAATTCTATCTTCGTTTCACTAACAGCACTTCCTTTTTTTTCTGGTTTTTCTTGTGCCGATTATACTCTATGCTCCTCTAAGAGGCACTCCTTCCTTGTAAAATTCATCCAAGAGGAAGAAAGATAAATCTTCGGCTAACAAACTAACTATTTTCAGTATAATATTATACTGCTTCATTATATTGCTGCAAGGAAACCCCGTCTAAAGGTGCCACTTACACCCCAGTCATTGCTAAATAGAAAAAACTTCAAATAAAAAAGTTAAAAAAATGCAGGTTCAGTTTAGTCGAAGCTGAAGCCTCAATCATCGAGATTCCGTAACAAATAAAATCTTGAATGAAATTAAATCTTTATACAATATTATATGTTTAATAAAACTAAAGTTTGAGCACTACCTATAAGAAAAGAAGGAAGTTTCGCTGTTATTCAATAAACCTGAAGACCTCTGAAACGGAATAAAAAAATCAAATTAATGCAAATGTTCTACTGCCTGAACTTTGAGGGAAATCTTTCAGAAACACCTAAGAGCAGCGAAAACAACAATTTCTTTCTATTTCTTCTGCTGCAACTTTACTAGTTAGTTTATATCATCAGCTACAACAGCGTATAGTTTATCTTTGAATTGATACTTCCATGGTTTTTCTCAGGTTCAGCCCCGCATAAGCGAGTTAGATTTCATCAAACAATGCAATAAATAAATGATAATTATTGCACTGAAGAAGAAACCCGTAGCCCAAGACTAGGAATATGGAAGCCTGCACTGAGGAGCAGAACTCAACTCAATCCATTTGATGTACGGCGCTGCTGTTTTCAAATATACACCACAGCAAGTCTGCTCAGTTAATGAACAGCTCAGGTGCTTGGAGACAGCAGACGGGTCGCAGCAACGTCATTAAGACGCGCATTTAAACCCAGCGCCCTGGACTTGCAATACTTCGAAAAAAACGAAGGAAAAGTTAATGTTCGCATGTAAATAGGGGGTCTCATAAGACAGCAAAGACTCGAAAATAACAAAGAAAGAGAACTGTTTTAAAGCGTAAGTTGCACTCCTGTCTCAGTTTGAGGGAAAAGAAAACCCTCGCCAATGCCCGGCGCAGGTATTGTATAAGCCCTAAATAGAGGGCTGGCTACAGGGATATATGCAGGGCTTGAGGCTGCGTGAGTGTATACAGGATGAGGGTCTCACCATACTTGTTTTTTCTTGCTTTCTACGCTTTACAGAGCAGCAGTTCTCTTAAGAGGCCCGTAGAACTTCGCCTTTTCCTCAGATGTCTGGAAGCGACCATGACCGAACTTAGAAGAAGTATCAATGAATTTAAGATGGATATTTTCAAGAGCTCTTCTGGAAGTGCGAGGTACAAGGGTCTTCCTCATGGTAATAGGCCTCTTCTTAGAACCCACAATGCAGCCCTTGATCATGATGAAGTCGCTACGAACTTCGCCATAATGAGGGAAGCCACCCATAGGGGTAATTCTCTTCTCCGTCAGATCTGCATCTGTAGAGCCGTTTCTCGGGTCGCTTCCAACGCCGATTCTGTAGACTTTCTTGTTCATCTCTGTACGATGGAAGTATCCCTTCTGACCGTGGCGGGGCACTTGGAATTGAACACGAGCTGGATGCCAGGCTCCGATACATGCAACTTTTCTTAAACCTCTGTGGGTCTTGCGAGGCAGACGAGTCACACCGAAACGAGAAACAACACCCTTTACTCCGTGGCCCTTCGTTACTCCGATTACGTCCAACATCTCATCTTGTTCAAACACGGCGCTGATCGGGACAGGTGATTCAAACATCTTCGTCACGAAATCAACCTGAAATTCAATTCAAATAAACAACGCACATTTGCACAAAAATAAACTGCAATTCCAGGAAAAAATACGAAAAATACAAAGAGGGGAATACAGCAAAAAAAAGAAATACGAAGAAGAAAATACAAAAAAAAAGACAAAAAGAGGGAGAAAACAGAAAAAAGTAGAAAGAAACTCAAAAAAGAAAATCGAAATTCAACTGCGTCATCATGATTTGCATCACCAAACAAAGTCGAAGTAGATGCATATACACCCGAAGTCAGCATATTTTGCAGAATATTTTCTTACCTTTTCAGCAACACTTCCTCCGTTTACTTGAATTTCCATGATATGCGCCTTGCGAAGTCCAGTAGGGGTTTTGCTGGGTTGTGTGTGACAAATTGCACGAATAACTGAGCAATGTTGTTTAATAGTATCGATTTCTTCTTGCATTTTGTTATTTTCTGCATATTTCTTTGAATATCGAGTGAAAGCCTTCTTCTTGCTCTTATACCAATTCTTATAGAAACGTCTGCGGCATTCTTCACTCAAATGCCCAGCCCATACTGTTGAAAGCGCACGTAGACCTCGAGGAGTTTCAATATAACCGACAACACCGACGCAAACCATAGGCGGAGATTCTACGATGGTAACCGCCTCAACAACCTCCTTCTTGTGAAGCTCTGAAGAAAACAAACAAAAGAATAAATAGCAGGAATATGAGGGAAAGAACAAAGAAAAAAGACAGAAACCCGCAAGAAAAACACAGAAAAGTAAACTCTAAGAAACATGTATATAAAGAAAATCTGAATTGATACTTCCATGGTTTTTCTCAGGTTCAGCCCCGCATAAGCGAGTCAGATTTCTTCGAATAATGCAACAAATAAATAAATAAATAAATATTTATTTATTTATTGCATTAAATAAAGAAGAAACCAGTAGCCCAAGACTAGGAATATGGAAGCCTGCATTGAGGAGCAGAACTCAACTCAATCCATTTGATGTACGGCGCTGCTGTTTTCAAATATACACCACAGCAAATCTGCTCAGTTAATGAACAGCTCAGGTGCTTGGAGACAGCAGACGGGTCGCAGCAACGTCATAAAGACGCGCATTTAAACCCAGCGCCCGGGGGAAAAGCAAAAGAAAAGGAAGCTGTACAATACAGACATTAAGGAGGAAATCCTCTGCATGCGTTTATAAAGAAAAGCAAAAAAAAATATCAATCTGTAGAGTACAGATATCACAAAGACTATATTCTGCTGGCATTTATCGAGGTGTATGTCTTTAATACTGCAGCAGCAAGAGTAGCAGCAACAAACGCTACAAAGATAAGAATAAAGAATTAAAAGAATAAGAAAAGGAGATAAAAAGGAAAGAAATAACTTACTTGATCCTGGGCGCTCTACCTCGCGTACAATGTGCGTCATGCCGGCCTTATACCCCATGAAGGCAGTCAAATGGGGTGGCTTTGATGGGTCATCTTTAGGGAAAGCCTTTACTGCAAACAAATGAAAGAAAAAAGCATCAAAAGAAGAGGGTTAAACAGGTATTGATGGTGCTGCTGTAGCATATATATGATTATGAAAGTGTGTAGACGAACAACAGAAAGGAAGGAGGCAAACACAGGGGCTTTAACACCGTCATAGCCACTGTAAATACACGTAAATAGAGTTAAATTATATGGCTATTCATCTTCAATTCAAATACTTCTGTAGAAAAGAAACACAGAAAACCCCTCAACACCCCCTCTCCCATGCAGTGCTGCACATATATATTTCGTATGTTGCTGGGGCGTGTCCGGTCTTTCTAACACAACATATTGAAAGAAATAAGAGAGAAAAGCAAATAAATATAGAAGTAAAGCTTTAAAATATATAAAATAAACAAAATTAATTCAAGAAAAATCAGCTTTAATGCTCACCTTTACCCCTATGACGGCGGCACCGCTTCCTGGGGCAAAACCCGAGAGAGCCGTGGCGCGGCCTTTCGAATTTTCTATGCGACATTTTTAATGAAAAACAAAAAATGAAATTCACAAAAAACGACGCAAATATCCGCTGCCCCCTCCCCACACTCCTTTATATGCAGTGCGTGCAGCAGCAGCAGCAGCAGCAGCAGCCGCAGCAGCAGCAGGCGGCAGCAGCAGCATCGGCCCCCCACAGCCCCGGCGTTGCAGCGCTGCTGCTGCACCCATTGCATGCATGCGTGCGTTTGTGTTTTGTTTATGAAAAGAAAAAATAAAAACTTTGGAAGGACGGATATATATTTATTAACAGAAAGACATGCAGATTTGCTGTTTATATTATACACAAACATATCTTTTTAGAGCGAAGCAGCAGCACAGCAGTGTTGTTGTATGCTGCTGCTCCTCGGGTTTCTTATTGCATGCATTTAAACAAATATATACATTTGAAAGCTCTTCTTACCCGAAGGTTTCTGTCATTAGAATCATTTTTATACCTATGAGGGGCGAGTTGCAGATACACCGTGAAGTGTATATGCAGCTTCTTACCATAGTTACCTACAGTTTAATTGCTGTGCTTCTACTTGAAGACAGTCTTTTTACTGCTGCAAGCGAAGAAATAAGTGATTATTAACCGCCTCCTTCACTCATACATATATAAAAGGCTATTCTTCTTGCATGCTGCATGCGAGAGCGTCTACAGCTGCAGTAGAGACAAAGAATTTAGTTAATATATATAATATATATAATATATATTATATATAGGATCTCCATATTATACAAAAAATAGATAAAATAAAGTTTTATTAAAGGATTAATATATATGTTTATTTATTTATTATTTAGTATTTAAAAGAACAGAAAAAACCCATTAACATTTCTAAGCTAACGCCTGTGGGACTTCCTTCGAGTAATACGTTCAAAAGAAAGAAGAAGTTAGAGGGCTAACATAAACTCTGTTATGTTTTAGATATCTGCTGCATGCAGAGGCTTCTCTCATAATCCTTGTCGTAAAATTTATACGAATGTTTTTACTCCTCTTCTTCCTGCAGCAGGGTCTCTATCGGTTTGCAGACAAAGTCAAGGTGTGTAAATATATCTCTAACAACTGCATCACTCAGCAGCAAACCATCAGGGGCCTTCAGCAGCAAACGGCAGCTGACGTTGCTGCTGCTGCTGCTGTTGCTGTTGCTGCTGCTGCTGCTGGAGCCGCTGCGGTGTACGTCCAGCGCATGAAGAAGCCGCATTGCTTTTGCTGTTACTGCTGCTGCTGTGTCTCTCTCTGAAACCCTCAGCAGCCTCCCTTCTCCCTCTACTTCAGTTTTAAGCAGCTTGCAGATCTCTTCTCTCTCTGCATCTGCTGATAGCAAACTGCATGCAGCCCCAGAACTTCGATCAAAAACATAGGGAGATGCGCTGCTGAGGCTTTGGGCAAAGACTGAATTACTCGGGTGTACGTACAGCCGAATTGCTGCTACTTCAGGGTTACGCAGATATTCTGTTGCACCCCACAACACCGAAGGAAGCACTTGCTGCAGCAGCAGCAACACTGCGTCTCCGTCTCTGATAGATGTCGTTGTTTGTGCTGCTGGGGATTCTGCTGCTGCTGCTGCTGCTGCTGCTGAATGTTCTGCTGCCCAGCGGTTTGCAAATGCCGCGCTGCAGCGCAGCACTTCTTCCATCGTTGCTGCTGGCTGCAGCAGGAGCTGCAGAGCATTATCTGCTGCATCGGCTCGTGCAGCTGGTTCTGCAGAAGCAGCAGCAGCAGCAGCAGCAGCTGCTGCTGCTGCTGCTTTTGAAAGGGCAAAGAGATGCAGCAAATCAACACCATCGGAAGTGCGTAGGCCGAGCATCAGCATCTCTTGTATTCGGGTGTACGCCCACCTTGTGAAGTTTTTAATTATGGGCTGCAGTGTCTGTGTCTTTGCAGATAAAATTTTTGTTTGAGCGTCTTCTTCTCGAAGGAACGACTTATAAGAAGAAAAGCTGAAAAACAGACAAAAACATTTAAACCCTCAGCATGCATACTAAACGCTTAAAAGAATATATATATATATATATATATATATATCTATTTATATATATATATATATATTTTATATTTATATGTATACGCTATATAACAACAACACAAAATATAAACAATACATAATAAACAATAAAATTATCAGGCAACAGTACTCCCTATAAATATAAATAAATGAATAAATATATACATATATGTAGATAGATGCGTTATATATATATATATATATATGTACGTATATATATATATATATATAAAGACTTAAAGCTGCATCCGTCTGCGCTTACTTCGGTGGATTTGTTTGTCTTTGGCCTCTGAGAAAAGATGAAGCGCCCAGCCCAAAGCCAAACACAGTCCCGCAGCTCCAGTACATCTGCGAATGTATACACCTGCTGCTGCTGCTGCTGTTGCTGCTGTTGCTGCTGCTGTTGCTGCTGTTGCTGCTGGTGCCGTTCTCGTTGCTGTTGCTGCTGCTGCTGGTGCTGTTTTCGTTGTTGTTGCTGCTGCTGCTGTTGTCGCTGCTGTTGCTGCTGTTGCTGTTGCTGCTGCCGTTGTTGTTGCTGCTGCTGCTGCTGCCGTTGTTGCTGCTGCTGCTGGTATTGCTGGAGCGCTCCTGCTGCTCCTGCAGCGGTGCCTGGTCGGCTCTGTCTCTGCCTGAAACATCGCAGATGCCCAAATAAATGCAGAGCCAAGATGGTTTAGGGCTTAGGGTTTAGGGTTTAGGGTTTAGGGTTTAGCCTCAACAGGAGGCGCTTTATCTGTTTTTATGCCTCCACCAGCCCAACGCAAGATATTCAGGTGTATGTACAGCGATGCATGCATGCATGCATGCATGAGTGCATTTAAAACGAGTAAAGAATAAACCCTCTTCATTAAAATAATAATAAATCATTATATATACATATATATACATATATATATATGTATCAAACAACTCAGCTAGGTGTGTGCAGATTCTTTCTTAAGAAGCCCCTCTGTCTTCAGCTGCGCAGACACTGCAGCTCAGAGTGTATTCTCAGGTGTCTGCATAAAGAAGAAAGAAGAAGGGTTTTTTGTGCTGCAGCACCTGGGCTGTACGGGGACCTCAAGGCGAAAGAAGAGACTTCATAGTGCTCATACCCGCGCTGCTGCAGCAGCCTGCAACCAACACAGATGCTTCAGAAAGATATAAACAATCAATACTGCAGCATACATACACCCCAAATTTGCTGCTGCAGCAGATGCTGCACCACTCGCTGCGGCATCTGCTGCAGTATCTGCTGCGGAATCTATTGCACAATTCGCTGCAGCAGGTGCTGCAGCAGATGTTGCAGCAAATGCTGCAGCGGCTAACCTAGAGGCAGCACGGAGAGCAGCAGCTGAGGTGTCTGCATCAGGCAGCCCCTTTGGAGGCCTTCGGTAAAATCTCGAGCCTTCATCGAGCTGAAGCGCATGCAGCAAAGATACAGCAGCAGCAGCAATCCAATTTCCTGCCTGCTGCTGCTGCTGCCGTAGAAACCTCTCCTGGTACCGCTGCTGCTGCCGCTGCTACTGCTGCTGCTGCTGCAGCTGCTGCAGTTGCCCGTTCAACGCCTGCTGCTCCCGGGAGCAGCTGCCATTCTTGCTGCTGTTCCTCCATGAACTGAAGCAGTAGCAGCAACAGCAGCAGCAACAGCAGCAGCAACAGCAACAGCAGCAGCAGCAGCAGCAAAAGCAGCAGCAGCAGCAGCGGGAAGGGGCGGGGCCTGACCTGGAGTTCGTATAAAGATATATGCGCAACACGAAGCCGTGCCAGCAGCCGCAAGTCGCGCAGCAGCTGCTGAGGTGTCTGTACACTGAAAATTAAATCGACGGAGGTCTGGTGCAGCAAATTATTTTCTCGCAGCAAACGCAGCGCATGCAGACTGTCCCGACTGTGGCTAGGCGCCCTGCTTCTGCTGCTGCTGCTGTTGGTGCTGCTGCTGCTGCTGTTGCTGCTGTTGCTGCTGCTGTTGCTGCTGCTGCTGCTGTTGTTGCTGCTGCTGCTGCTGCTGCTGCTCATCATGTTTGCCGGATACCTGCCTAGGACTTTAAGTGTTGGCTCGTGCAGTGTCTGGACACCCAAAGAGAAGCGATTAACCCCCAAAGATAAGTAGGCCTGCAGCCGCTCTTCATCCAGCGTACCTGCAGCAGCAGCAGCAGCAGCAACAGCAACAAGAGCAACAGCAGAAGCTGACTGGCAGCTTGTCGCTCGCGCTGTCGAGCGGCAGCAGCAATTGCTGCTGCAAAAGCTTCCAGGATCTCTAACAGCAGCAGCAGTCAGCAGCATAAATCAAATGCTGCTTGAAGACAGATGCAGCAGCAACTGCTTCATCTTTACCTGGGTATATCTCTATTGACACCTCAGGCTGTTCTTTCTGCTGCTGCTGATGCTGATGTTGCTGTTGCTGTTGCTGCTGTTGCTGCTGTTGCTGCTGGTGCTGGTGCTGCTGCTGCTGCCGCTCCCACAAAGGCGTGCCTTCCTTTCGTTTCAGAGGGCGTTGCTGCAGTGCGTCACGCAGCTGCTGCTGCTGCAGCAGCAGCTGCTGCAGATCGGCCTCGAAGGTCTCAATTTGCTGCAGCAACTGCTGCAGCATCTTCGGTGGCATTAAGGAAGGAGTCCCCCCACCGAAATAAACAGAGCGCAGCAGCCGCTTGCCTCGTGCTGCTGCAGCTGCTGCAGCAGGCGCAGCTGCTGCAGCTGTTGGAGCAACAGCATATCTGCTGCTTGATCTGTTCACAGCTGATGGTGGAGACAAGGCTACCATCATTGCCTCCTGAATATCTTCTAGAAGCACAGATTCCTGCTGCTGCTGCTGCTGCGGCTCGCCGTGCTGTTGCTGCAGCAGCTGCTGCAGCTGCTGCACACGTTGTCTGTGCGGCTTCAAGAACGCTTCGAACACCGTCGTCATCTCCTGCTGCAGCAGCGGAAGATATGCTTCTGCTGCTGCTGCTGCTGCTGCTTTGCTGCTGTTAGGTAGCAGCACAATTGGAAACGCGCAAAAATGACAGCGACGCAGGCAAAAGGGCAGGTGTATGTACACCCCAAATTGGTGTTCATTCATAAAGTCTAGGCGGAAGTTGCTGCTGCACTGGATGTTGTTGTTGTTGCTGCTGCTGCTGCTGTTGTTGTTGCATGCGGTTATGGTGCTGCTGACGCTGCTCCTTGTGCTGCAGCTGCTGTCGCCTGCATCTGGCTGGGCCTGAAAACCACGCGGTTGCTGCTGCTGCAGCTGCTGCTTCTGATGCCGCTGCTGCTGCTGCTGCTGCTGCTGCACATAGTTCTGCTGAAGGGACCTATTAGGAGCCAGAAATGCACTCGCGGCTCTTGAATTATTTTCTCTTACCCGAAGAGCGGCAGTTGAGAGATAGCGATGCATGCGATCAGCAGCAAAAGCTGCTGCAGCTGCTGCAGGTGCTGCAGCGGCGCGCTGCATGCGTCTTGCCTGCTTCCTTTTCTGGCATTGTTGCTGCAGCACAAAGCAGCAACCTGGTGTATTAAATGGACATAACCCCGTCTTAAACCCCCAACGCTGCGAGTATAGAGAAGGGAGGCCCCTCAAGCAGGCGCCGCTGTTGTTTGCTGCAGCTGTTGTTTGCATCTGCACTGTCTTGACAGCAGCGGAGAAGATGAAACCCCAAGAAGAAATCAAAAACAGCATACAGCAGAGAGGCTTCTTCATAGCTAAGCAGAGCCTTGAGCATTAGCCAGCAGCAGCAGCAAAGAGAGGTAGAAGAGCAGCAAATTGCGCGAAGCAGAGGGTAAGACAAACCCCCGCTGCTCTCCTCTTAATACGCCCTATTTGCATTTATTTAATTGAAGTTCTGCAGCCCAGGGCTGCTCTAAACCAACGCATCTGTGCGTAAGAAAAGAAAAAGAAATGCATCGGCGGCGATTGAGACAGATTGCAGCGGGAAGAAAGAAGAAGTCTGAATTAAAATTAATAAAACAAAACAAATCTTCTTTGTTTTCTTTGGACCTTTAAAATAAACAAAGACCTCCAGAAAATATATTCGTGCAGAAACAACTACACTGATTTGCATCGAAATATGTATACAGAGGCCTGCGCTCCAATCTCAAGAAAAAATGTCTTTATTAATAAATCCCTCATTATATTATTATAAAACTCACAAAGAAAATATATTTAATTCAAAATTTTATATTTATTTCCTTATTTTATACCTGCATAAACGGCGATCGTTCAGCACCGCAATCGGCTTCGTCAGTGCGCCTGTCTGCGCTGAATTTTTTACATTTTTAGAGAAAAAAGGAAGGAATACGAATTTAAATTTGTTTATTTTAATTTAAATAATCAAATATATTCTCGGGAACTCGTTGATCTTAGTTTATTCAATTAAATTCTGCCTCTGCGACGGTGTTTACACATAGAGAAGTGTAGGAAACCCTAGCCAACGGAAACGAAGACGATGAAAATAAATTGAGGTAATATTGAGCCCTTTTTGAAGGTATTGATGAATAAAAAGCGTAAAATTAATTAATTAATTAATTATTAATTCATTTGCAAATTATTTTCTGATATTTTCCTCCACAACTGCGTTTTTATTGAACTCTTCATTCATCAGGAAGAAACATGCAGCCTTTGTTTTTTATAGAAGAAAACACACGCATATTTATTGGAATTGTTTAGAAATAAATGGATAATAAAGAATAAATTATTCATTAGAGCATTTAATAAAGAAATAAACAGCGAAATATAGAAGGAAACAAGAACAGCTGCCTCGCCGTCGTTCTGCCTGAGACAACAAGATATTTACATATTTATTCACTTATTTACAAACAGATAAATAAATATTTATTTCTGATTTCTTTTATCTTCTTTTGCTTCATTTTCTCTTTGTTTCTCCAACTCTTTAATCAAAGCATCGCGTCCCGCTAATTAATTATTAAACTAATTCGACGAAATATTACCCCTAGAAATATCTTCAAAATATATATTATATGTGCATATATACACATAACTACGTATATAAATACATATATTTAAATATATGTATATATATATATATATACATATATATATGTACATAACAGCAAGAACAGACAACGAAGAAACAAAAACATAAACAGAAGCATATGCAATTAAATTTACAGAGTATTTTTCTTTCTTGTTGCTTTCCTTGTGCAGCCTCGCTAATTAAAACTATAAAATTATATATAATATTATGTCTGGTAGCAGAGATAGCTGCAGCAAATCCAAAAGGCGTAGTGACAGACCAAAGAAATCAAAAGAAACAAAAAGCCCACAGACTGTCCATGTCGCTGCTGCTGGTGCTGCGGCGGCTGCTTCTGCAGCCTGTGCCGCTGCAGGTGCTGCTGCTGCTGCTCAGAGCAGCTGCAGCCAGCCCCGTTGCAACAATTGCAGTCGCGGCTACGAGGGCAGCAGCAGCAACAGCTGCAGCTGCTGCTGCTGCTGCTGCTGCTGCTCTTGCAGCAGCATCCAGCAGTAACTTTTGCTGCACATGCTAAGAAAGGCGCCACAGCTGCCTCAGGTTTGACTATCGGCAAGCCTTCAAACCCTAAACCCTAAACCCTCGAAACATCAAGAAACCTCAACACTAGGGTTTAGGGTTTAGTAAGGCCTCCCATAACCCCTGCTTGCGCCTCCGCGGCCTCTATAGATAGGCCTGAAGCCGCCTCCCCCTCTGCCTCTGAAGACAAATACATAAACCCTAAACCCTAAACCCTAAGACCCCAAACCCTAAACCCTAAATCCTAGGTCTGAATCCTGGTTGGACACTTAAACCCTAAACCCTTGCCGGAAAGGCAGGCGCGAGCCCAAACTTAACCTAAGGCTGCAGGGCCAAGTACAACTGCGGGTTAGGGTTTAGGGTTTAGGGTTTAGAAAGGGTTTAGGGTTTGAAGCCCTGACCTCCCTCTAAAAGGCAGAGCGCCTCGAGGCCTCCACACGCCGCCTCTGCCGCGGGACATTCCTGGAATATTCTTTCGCTTCGAAACCACCTGCACATACACCCCAAACCCTAAACCCTAAACCCTAAACCCTAAACCCTAAACCCTAAACCCTAAACCCTAGACATCAAACCCTCGATGAAGTTGCTGCAAACGCACCTTTATTTGCCGGTCTTTCAAAGTGGAATCCGACAGCAGCACTGCGTGCTGCGCAGCAATTTCAGACCCGAACTCAATGTAAGCATATCCTGCAGCAGCAGCAGCAGCAGCAACAGCAATTGCCGAACACCCCACACACTCCCGTACAAGCAGCAGCAGCAGCATTCGCAGCAGCAGCGAATGCAACGCCCAAGCAGCAACAAAGGCATCCCGGCAAGGGAAGCAACAGCAGCAAAATGCAGCAACAGGAGCAAAGGGCAGCAGCAGCAGCATCATCATGCAGCGGCATCCACGAGAGCATCAGCGCCATCTCTCAGCAGCAGCAGCTCTTAGCAGCCATGGCCGCTAAGAACAGCAGCAGCAGCAGCAGCAGCAGCAGCAGATTCTTACCCTTTGGGTGTCCTGTGAATTTGTCTACCATGATAGTAATTCTGTTTATCGGCCCGCAGCCTTTAAAATGCTCCTGAAGATCAGCAGGCGTTGCAGAGTAATCCACCTGCAAGCAGCAGCAGCAGCAGCAGCAGCAGCAGCAGCAGCAACAGCAGCAGCAGCACACGCGAAAGAACTTCAGCAACTGCAAATCCAACGACGAAGTGCAGATATCAGACAGCAGAATGTGCAGCATACGCAACATAAATCTAATCAGAAGGCAGCAGCAGCAGCAACAGTTGCTGCTGCTGCTGCTGCTGCTGTTACTGCTGCTGCAGAAGCCTTACATTTCCTACGTATACAGAACGTTTGTCTGCATCATTTGCAGCAGCTTGTGCTGCAGCAGCTGCTGCGCTGTCTGCTGCTGCGCCTTCCCCTGGCTGCAGCAGCGACCCGAACTCAGCATCTTCTTGCAAATCCTAGAGCAGCAACAGCAGCAGCAGCAGCAGCACAAGTTTGTAAACCCTAAACCCTCAACTGTCACGCATTTCAGCTAAACGCTCACGAAGGGTTTAGGGTTTAGGGTTTAGGGTTTGCTCTCACTTGCAGCTTCTGCAGCTCCGCCCATTCCTGGTCGAAACCCGAAACCACCGCCTCTGCGCACAAACCCTAAACCCTAAACCCTAAACCCTAAACCCTCAGCCCACCCACCGCATGCACCCATCAATACAACAGGCGCAGCAGCGGCAACACCAGCACCAACCACTGCAGCAGCAACAGCAGCAGCAGCAGCAGAGGGATACCTGAATTTTTGCTGTCTGCTGAGACAGGATCGGACTTCTGGGCAGGGGGAGAAGTTACTGCTGCTGCTGCTGCAGCTGGTGCTGCTGCTGGGGTTGCTGCTGCTGCTGGTGCAGCTGCTGTTGCTGCTGGTGCGGGTGCTGCTGCCGCTGGTGCTGGCGCAGGTGCTGCTGCTGCTGGCGATGCTGAGGCAGGCGCAGCAGCAGCTGGTGCTGCTGCTGCTGCAGCCGGTGCTGGAGCTGCTGCTGCTGCTGCTGATTCCATCCTTATATGCTGCTGCTGCTGCTGTTGCTGCCGCTGCGTTTGCCTATTCAGTCTATATCTGCCTCCAGCAGCAATTTTTGCTGCTACTGCTCGGTGCTGCGGTGGCGAAGACGTGTCCTGCTGCAGCAGCTGCTGCTGTTGCTGCTGCTGCTGGCGTTGCTGCTATAGCTGCTGCTGTTGCTGCTGCTACAGCTGTTCTGTTTGCTGCTGATTGAAGCAGCAGTTGGCCTTTCAGATGAATTGAACGCCCCAACTCCTAAACGGGGTTGAAGGGGGAGGGGCAGCAGCGCATGCAGCAGCAAACCCTAAACCCCAAACCCTAAACCCTAAACCCTACACCCTCAGCGGCACCACAGAAGCATACACTTTATGCGTCAGACAGCAGCAATTAGTTTTTGTTGCTGCACAAAAAGAATTGGGGGGAGCGAAATGCTGAAATCTTTGGAGCAGCAGCAGCAGCCGCAGCAGCAGCAGCAGCAGCAGCCGCTGCTGCTGCTGCTGTTGCAGTTGCTGCTGCTGCTGCTGCGGCGACGTTCCAGGCTCCGAGCAGCTTAACAGCAGCAGCAGCAGCAGCAGCGGCGGCGATCTTCTTCGTCTATTATTTGGATTTTCTTTTGTTTCCGAAGTTATAAGTTAAAAGGTGCTGCTGTTGTTGCTGTTGCTGCTGCTAGTTGTCTATACACTTGGCAGCAGCAGGGGGCCAGCAGCAGCAGCAAACCAGCAGTGACCCTGATCGCAGGAGTTGCTGCTACTGCTGCTGCTCCTGCTGCTGCTGCTCTTCTTCAAGCTTCACGTAGCAGCAGTAACAGTAGCTGCAGCAGCCCAGGGCGACCTCAGAAAGCAGAGGCAGCTGCTGCGCCGTGTGCAGCAGCAGCCGCAGCAGCAGCAACAACAGCAGCAACAGCCGGCGCAGGAGTTGGAGCGGTAGAAATAGCGGAAGCAAAGGCTTCAGTGGCCGCCTTTCTTCTTTATTAACCCTCGAAAGGGTGGTGTGTATACGCTGCTGCTGTTGCTGCTGCTGCTGCTGCTGTTGCACCGTAGAAGCACCGACTTGGGCGACGAACGCAGCAGCAACAGCAGCAGCAGCAGCAGCAGCGCGGGGGGAACCATTTACAGCAGAAGGCACGCGACATGGCGCAGCAGCAGCTGCAGCAGCAGCTGCAGCAGCAGCTGCAGCCGGAGAGTCAGCAGCAGGGATCGGAGCGGGGGTTGACAGCGATGCTGCTGCAACAGCAGCAGCAGCAGCAGCAGCTTCTGTCTCCGCAGAGCGGTTTTGCTTCTCCTGTAACCCCTTCACAAAAGCCCTCAAGCGACTGTAGCGAAGAAGATGACTCTCTGCCTTCTGCTGCTGCAGCAGCAGCAGCTGCTGCTGTCTTTGCTGCTGCTGCTGCCTGCGTTGCCTGCAACTGCCAACCAGATAGCAGCAGCAGCAGCAGCAGCAAGTGCTCCTGCAGCTGTCATGTGAAGGCAGAAGTACGCCTGCCCTTTGGAGCAGAGACCGTAGAGGAGGCTTTGGAAGCTGCAGCAGCAGCTGCTGCTGCAGCCCAGCAGCAGCGGCTGCAGCAGCTGCAGAAGCATCAGCAGTACCATCCGCAGCAGCAGCAGCAGCAGCAGCAGCAAATGCTGCTGCTCGCTTCAACTCCAAATGATGCCCTATCTTGGGAAGAGGAAGAGGCCCTGGTGGATGCAGTCTGTCAGCTGCAGCAGCAGAAGCGGCTGCAGCAGCTGCTGCTGCAGCAGCAGCAGCAGGATCTCTCTGCTGCAGCGCAGCAGGTGCTGCTGCAGATCTTGAGAAGAAGAATTGCTCGTGCTGCTCCTCTTCATCGGGTGCTGCCGCTATGCCTGCAGTTTTCCATCATCAGAGACCCGCAGGTAAACCCTAAACCCTAAACCCTAAACCCTAAACCCTAATTCTGAAAAGGTCCCTGAACCTGACTGCACGTTGCTGCTGCGAACGCGCTGTATCTGCTGTGGAGAGACATGTTGCTGTTGCTGTTGCTTCTTTGCTGCTGCTGCTGCTGCTGCTGCTGTTGCTGTTGTGCTGCTGCAGCTGCAGCTCCGCTTCGTCCGCGAAGTTCTGCAGCAGATGCCGCTGCAGCAGCACCTTCCTCCTGCTGTTTACATCCAGCGGCTTCTCAAGTGTCTGTACACCGCAGCTGAGTTGCTGCAGCTGCCCCTCACTGACGCATTCTGTGACGCCGTATTCGCGTAAACCCTAAACCCTAAACCCTAAACCCTAACACTTCCGCATACCCTACCCAGGCAGCAAACCCTAAACCCTAAACCCTAAACACTAATATTCTACTCGGGCAAACCCCTTGAACGCAAAACAAAACCTTTAAACTTCAAGGGTACAGGGTTCAGCGCACCCAGCCATAGGGCCTAGGGTTTAGGGTTTAGGGTTTAGGGTTTAGGGTTTGCGATCAGGCTGATGAAGCGGGAAGACGCTTCACATTATTCATATTTATCTTTTCAAATCTTAGACAGACCAGCGGAGCAGTACGTCACCTGCAGAGTGCACGTAAGCCTCCAAACCCTAAACCCTAAACCCTAAACCCTCGGCAGCCACCGACATTGAGGTCGGCACATTCATTGCTGCACTTCAGCTGGTGCTGCTCTTGCAGCAGCAGCAACAGCTGCTGCTGCTGCTGCATGCGTGCGTGTGTTGGTGAGGGGGAAGTTTCTGTTTTCTCGTTGCACGAATCTGTTGCTGTTGCTGCTGCTGCTGCTGCTGCTGCTGTTGCTGCTGCTGCTGCTGCTGCTGCTGCTGCTCGTCGGCTCTGTGTTGCTTATAGGACTGCGTTCGTGGACGGCTGGCCTTCACTTGGGCGAATATCTTGCGATGTATGGGCACCAGCTTGCTGCTGCTTGCTGCTGCGCGTCTCTGGGGAGCAGCAGGAGCAGCACGAACCTCGTCAGCAACAAGAGTTGCAGCAGCACGGACAGCAGCAGCAGCAGAAGCGAAGCACCACCAGCACTCGATGCTGCTGCACCTGCTGCGCCTTGGCTTGCTGACCTCCTGGCAAGCATCGATCGGCAGCAGCAGCAGCAGCAGCAGCAGCAAGAACAAGGAGAGGACGAAGACGAGCTGTCAGAGCAGCAGCAAGACTTCAGCAGCAGCATGAGTCTCAGCGGCAGCAGCAGCAGCGGGCGCAGCAATGTGTGCAGCAGCTGCAGCAGCTGCAGCAGCTGCAGCAGCAAAGACAGGGTTTCAATATTAGAGATAGGGTGCGGCATAGGATCTACTGCAGCAACTGCAGCACAACGGATAGAAGACCTGAAGCTGTATGCAGCAACAGATAAAACCCCGTGTATAGCAGCAAACTGCAGCAGCAATCTTAGTCTCAATGGCGTGTATGTATATCCGGAGGCAGCCTTAGCAGTTGCTGCTACGGCTGCTGCTGCTGCTGCAGCAGATAGCAACACAGATGAAGACGAACAGCAAGACCTACAAGAAACCACCCCGTGCAACACCAGCAGCAGCAGCAGCAGCAGCAGCAACAGCAGCAGCTACGGGGCCGTTTGTACTGTCGGGTGTCTCGATCTCACCAGCGTAGCAGCAGATGCGCCGCAGATCTCAGCTCAAGGTCTTGCTATACTGCAGCAGCAGCAGCAACGGAAGCAGCAGGGCATCAACAGCAGCAGCAGCCCCGGGGAGAGCAGCAGCAAGCCGTGCAGCAACTGCAGCAGCAGGGGGGTTCCTGCTGTATTTCAATTCATTGCTGCTGCAGATCTGCTGTTTGATTTAAGTTTAAACGTCGCTCTAGCAGATGCCCTTAAGTTTCTTCTGGCATGCGGCGACTTGCAGCAGCAGCAGCAGCAACAGCAACAGCAGCAGCAGCAGCAGCAGCAGCCGCGGAGACTTTGCGTGCTGGCGTCAACTGTGAGGGACCCAACAACCCGAAGCCACTTCCTGGGGCTACTTGCTGATCGTGGCTTGGCCTGCTATCAGGTGCTGCTGCTGCTGCTGCTGCTGCTGCTGCCGTTGCTGCTGCTGTTGCTGCTGCTGTTGCTGCTGCTGTGGGGCGCAGGGCGAATCATGGCGTTGCTGCTGCAGCTATTGTTGTCCGTAGGGTGTTTTCTGCTGCTGCTCGTTGTGTTGTTGCTGTCATACGTGCTGTTGCTGCATCTTCTGCTGCTGCTGCTGCATCTTCTGCTGCTGCTGCTGCTGCTGCTTGTGCTGCAGGACACTCGACCGGTGAAGGGGTTTTTGGCGTACGAGAGGAAAGCGGTTACGATTGACCTCATATACTCGGTGGCCTGAGGGTTTAGGGTTTAGGGTTTAGGGTTTAGAGCCCTATATGTAGTGGCTTCTAGCCCTCAGGCCGCTTAAAGCCAACCCTAAACCGCAAATTAGGGTTTAGGGTTTAGGAGAAGGATAGCAGCCGTCGGTTGCCCTTTCTGCTGCTGCTGCAAGGCTTTGGGCTGCTCTTGTTGCAGCAGTAGCAGCAGCCGCAGCAGCAGCCGCTAGTACCCACCGCGACGCAGCAGGACGCAGCTTTTATTGAAGAGTGAGAATGCACTCTTCTGTAAGGGTTTAGGGTTTAGGGTTTAGGGCTTTGAGAGGCGTCTGCTGCTGACGCAGCAGTAGGCAGTTGTTGCTGCAGGACATGAGGTTTAGGGTTTACGCTTTAGGGTTTGCTTTGCTGTTGCTGCTGCAAGCATTTTAGGGTTTGCGCTGTAGCTACTGCAGCAAGAGTTTAGGGTTTGCTCTCTATGGGGTGCTGCGAGGGTTTAGGGTTTAGGGTTTAGACTGAGGGTTTTGCTGGAAGGGGTTGGAGCAGAGATGCGTCGCTTGTCATTCTAGGCTTTTAGCTCCTATGAAGCGGTGTTGCTCTCGATGGTTTAGGGTTTAGGGTTTAGGGTTTAGGGTTTAGGGCCTGTGGGGAGGTGACCCTGGTGGTTCTGTCTGCTGGTTGTTATGCAGTTGCTGAGCTTGAAGAGGCAGCCCTTTATCTTATTATTAATTTAGAAGGAAGAAGCAGTAAAATTTCAAACTCTATTACTCTGCTGCTGCTGTTGCTGTTGTAGTTGCTGCTGCTGCTGCTGCTGCTGCTTAGGGCTTGCTGCACCTGCGCTGCTGTTAGCTGAAGTTCGTCGCTCTTTGGAAATCTCCCCTCTTCCTCCAAATTTAAAATATATTTGAGGCATTTTGGGGGTTGTGTCTGTGTCCCGCGCCTAAAGATTAGTGTACATACACTGCAGCAGCAGCAGCTGCAGCAGCAGCTGCAGCAGCAGCAGCTAGGGGAGAGCAGCAACAGCCAGCAGCAGCAAGATAGACCAGTTCGATGCTTTACCCTTGTTATATAGAGAGCAAGCAGCAACAGTAGAAGCAAATGGCTTGATAGGTCTCTCCCTGTAGCTGATCAGGTTCTGCTGCAGCTGCTGCTGTTTCTGCTGCTGCTGCTGCTGCAGTTGCTGCTGCTCATGCTGCTGCTGCAATCAAGGTTGAAGTCCCGTTTCTGTTGCTCCTATATCCAATACTGCAGCGCCATCTGCCGCTGCTGGCGTTATTGTTGCTGCTGTTGCTGCTGCTGCTGCCTTTGCTGCTGCTATGTTGCTGTTGTTGCTGTTGCAGTAGCTGCTTCGTTTGCTCTTCCTGTTGCAGCTGCTTGCATCTTGCTGCTGCTTCTGTAAATTGGACTGTTGTCTCTGACGCCTCTCTGCTCCTCGAGGGAGCCGCTACCTCCTGAACCCTAAACCCTAAACCCTAAACCCTAAACCCTTTTTCTGAAAATGCCGGGGAGAACCCCAAAGGGGAAGACGCGAGGGAAGCGGCCAGCAGCAAAACCCTCAGCAAAAAAAACTAAAGAGGGTTTTGTTGCAGCTCTAGGTCATGCTGCTGCTTTAGGAGCCTGGAGGCCGTTGCCGCTGCAGCAGCAAATCGATGCTTTTGCTGCTGCTGTTGCTGCGGGGCCTAATGGTAGGGGCGTCCTCAGCAGCGGGAAGTTAGCAGCACCTGCCACCTTCTTCGTACCTTCAAGAAGTGCTGCAGCAGCAGCAGCAGCAAAGGCTGCCGCTGAAGCAGCAAAAGCAGAAGCTGCTGCTGCTGCAGCAAGCGCAGAAACTGCCCCTGCAGCAGCAACAGCAGCAGCAACATATGAGAAGCAACAGCAAAGAAGCGCTACAGGAAACCAGCAGAGTGATGCTGCTACGACGGCGGAGAGAAAAGCTGCTGTTGCTGCCGTGAGCATTGACCCTTCCGCAGCAGCAGCTGCAGCAACAGCAGCAGCACCAGCAACAGCAACAGCAACAGCAGCAGCAGCACCTGATGCTGAACTGCGCGGAGGTTGTTTACAAGTTAATGCGAAGTTCAGTGCCATGGTAGAGACCCTCAACAACTTGAAGCAAAAGATCAATGAACAAGCTAGCAGCAGCAGCAGCAGCAGCATCGAGGGGACCGATGCAGCAGCTGCAAGCGAGCGTCAAGTGTATGTTGAGCTGCAACGGTTGCTGCTGCTGCTGCAGCAACCCAATGCGCCGAGCAGCCAAGCGCGGCAGCTTGAAGATGTTTATAGATGGTATAAGAAATTCTGCTGTCCCCAGGAGGACCAGCAGCAGCAGCAGCAGCAACAGCAGCAGCAACAGCAGCAGCAGCAAGAAGCATCCCTGTTGTCGAGAGGCTCTCCTTTAGAGCCCACAAATATACCCCTGCCTGGTTCTGCCTTTTGGAAGCAGCAGCTGCTGCTGCTGCAGCAAGAGGAAGAGGAGCAAGATGAAGAAGATGAGGAGGAGTACGGGGAGCAAGAAGATCAGCAGCAAGACCTGCAGCAGCAGCAGCAGCAACAGCAACAGCAGCAGCAGCAGCAGCAGCAGCAGGAGCAGGAAGGAGACAACCCCTTTTATGATTATATTATGTCGCACATGCCCGTATGCACTGCAGCAGACAAACTCCGCCTCTACAGAATGAAGCTCCTCTTCAGGCCTGCCCCGTCAAAGCAGCAGCAGCAGCACCCAGAGAGCAGCAGCAGCAGCAGCAGCAGCAACAGCAGCAACTTTTTTGATTATCAAATTCCTAGCGGCAACACCCCATGGGGCCTTGTGCTGCCCCAGGGGGAGAATGAAGAAGAAGAGACACCCGAACCACCAACGAGGCCCCTTCAGTTTCAATTTCAGGGTACGAAGGCCATAACCCTAAACCCTAAACCCTAAACCTTAAACCCTAAACCCTTAACCTTAAGGCAGCGGTGGTATGTCTCTAGTTTGCACTGTATTATTCTTTCTTTCAACAGAGTGGGAGATGAAGTGAAGCGGCTTCTAAACCCTAAACTCTAAACCCTAAACCCTAAACCCTAAACCCTAAATAAAATCTTTTCTTACTAGAGCAACTAGCAAAGCAAACAGACGCACAAGCAGCATAAAATAATCATACACCCTGCAAAGTTTACGACTGATAGTTTAATGTTTAGTATTTAAAGTTTAGGGTTTAGGGTTTAGGGTTTAGGGTTAAATCTCGGCTGGATGGCCGAGTGGTCTAAGGCGCTGCGTTCAGGCCGCAGTCCTCGCGGGCGTGGGTTCGAATCCCACTTCAGTCATCTTTAATATTTATATTAAATTAATATTTTAATGTTTGTCTTTTAATTTTAATTGTTTTTATTTTTTAATTTTATGTTTTTAATGCATTTTTATCATAATACACCCAATATTTACACTTCAGAACGAAACAAGCAAAACGCAGCCAACACTGTGGGGCGCATCTCCCGACCACCGTTCTCTTTAGGACTTAGGGTTTAGGGTTTAGGGTTTTAGATTTAGTGCTAAGGGTTTGGGGTTTAGGGTTTAGGGTTTAGGGTTTAGGGTTTGCGAATGGGTGGCACTTCACTATTGCTGGGCTCAGTACAATGGCTGGCTTGCTAGTTAGAATTCAGGCTGCAGACCAGGGTTTAGGGTCTAGGGTTTAGGGTTTAGGGTTTGAATATAGGGTTTTTCGCCATCTTAAATAGCTGCTCGCCTGTGCGCTGCACCTCTGAGAACCCGGCGACCCACGTTACTCCGAGGGTTTAGGGTTTAGGGTTTAGGGTTTAGGATTTAAGGTGTGTGCTTGTAGGATACCCTTCCTCCGACCGCCGCTCTCTTGTGGAGGCGCAGCTCCATCAGCGGTGGTTTGCTGCTCGACAGGCCGAGCAGGCTGCAGCAGAGTGCGGCCACAAACCCTAAACCCTAAACCCTAAAGCTCTAAAACCTGCAACTCTGCCAGCGATGGTTTGCTGCTCGCCAGCGGGTGCATGCAGCAGCAGAGGGCAACCAGAAACCCTAAACCCTAGCCCGTAGCGGTAGCGTTCTTGTAGGGTGTAAGGTACAGGGTTTAGGGTTTAGGGTTTAGGGTTTAGGGTTTATGACGTAGGAGAGAAGCTGAGAGGAGGGAACGCTTAGTGGCTTGGCAGGCTCATCGTGACGCCATTGCACGCCAGGTTGAGGAGTACTTGAAAACCCTAAACCCTAAACCCTAGCCCTAACCCTAGACACTCGGAAAGGATGGGGGCCGAGGGTCGAGGGACTAGGGTTTAGGGTTTGGCTCGAAGCCCTAAACCCTAAACCCTAACCCTAATCCTGTAGCTATACCTTCTCAGCCTTCGCTTCTTTCTGGCGGCACCCTGAAGTGGGTACTGACAACCCCTAAACCCCCACGCAAACCCTAAACCCTAAACCCTAATCCCTTGATGCCTGCAGGGCAACGAGATCCATTTGGACCCCAGCCGAGACTACGAAGTACGTCTTGAGGGTTCACTGCCAAGGGTTTAGGGTTTAGGGTTTAGGGTTTGAAGTCGTAGACGCCGTGGCCTTCAGCAGCCCCTCTGCAAAGACAAAAAGAGTGCTATCACCGTTGCTGCCTCTCTCGTTGCCGCTTCTGCTGCTGTTGCTGCTGCTGCTGCTGTTGCTGCTGCTGCTGCTGCTGCAGGAAGCAGCGAGATGACTGGAAGCTGCGGTGCCGATCGATGCAGCAGCGGCACACCGTCGCTACGTGCAGCCCTGGGGTTTCGCCTCGGCTGCAGCGAAGAGCAGCAGCAGAAGCCGATGAGGGCTGCAGCAATGAGGAGCAGCAGCAGCAGCAGCAAGAGCTATACGAAGACGAAGACGAAGAGGAAGAGCAGCAGCAGCAGCAGCAGCAACATCAGCAGAGGCATCACACAGTTGCTGCTGCAGGAGCCTCAACTGCCACCTTGCATGCGATCAAATCTGGCGTGAGCTCAACTTCTACCGTTTGGGATATAGGGTTTAGGGTTTAGGGTTTGGGGTTTAGGATTTAGGGCCTAGGAAGGGTTTAGGGTTTAGAGTTTAGGGTCTAGGGTTTAGAGTATCGGATTGGGGTTTGAGGGTTTAGGGGTTGAGGCGTTCTAAGAAACCTGCCTGATACCTGTTCCGGCCGAGGGGAGCCTGCTGCTGGCTAGGGTTTAGGGTTTAGGGTTTAGGGTTTAGGGTTTGGGCAGTTAAGACTTAGGACGGGGGTTTGCAGATGTTTTTGTGGGGGTTAGAGGAATCTTGATGACGGCAGTGGAGAAGCAGCAACAGCAGCAGCAACAGCAGCAGCAGCAGCAGTTATCTCATTTGATCCAGACGCCACAGCCACTGCAGCGTCTCGTCGTAGAATAGCTGCGGCGGAGAGAGGCAAGTCTCTTGTCGCTGCTGCTGCTGCTGTTGTTGTTGCTGCTGCTGCTGTTGTTGCTGCTGCTGCTGCAGTTGTTGCTTGTGTTGTTGCTACTAACGCCCCTTGCGTCCATGCATATTTTACTGTTGCTGTTGCTGCTGCCGTTGCTGTTGTTGTTGCTGCTGCTGCTGTTGCTGCTGCCTCAGACTGCCCCACTGCAATGTCGGCGTCAGTGCTGCAGCAGCCGAGCGTGTTTGCTGCTGTTGCTGCCTATCGACAGCAGCAGCAGCAGCAGCTGCTGCTGCTGCGGCAAAAGAAGATGAAAAAGAAGGGAAAAGCAGCAGCAGCAGCAAAGACACCCCAGGCTAAGGGCAAGGCTGCAGCAACAAAGAAGTGAGACTGAAGCTGCAGCTGTGCTGCACTTACTCTGGCTTTAGTTATGGGCACTGCAGCAGCAGCAGCAGCAGCAGCAAAAGCAGCAGCAAAAGTATGAAGGGCTATGCTAATGTGTATATCTGCTGTGTGCGTCTGCTGTTGTACGGCTTCTCAAAGGGGGGACTCTAACCAACAGCAGCAGCAGCAGCAGCAGCAGCAGCAGCAGCAACCGCTGCTGCTGCCCCCACTGCCGTTTCGTTTGGCTGATCCAGCAGAGGCAGCAAAGCCCAACCCCAAGAAGAGAAAGACACAGACGAAGAAAAAATAAGACGAACATACCTCCTGCAGTAACTGCTGCTGCAGCAAGTGCTGCTGCTGCTGTTGCTGCTGCTGCTGTAGCAAGTGCTGCTGCTGCAGGTACTCGTGCTGTCACGGCAGCGGCGAGTGCAGCAACTAGGGCTGCATGAGCACTGGTAGCACTGCAACAGCAGCAACTGCAACACCACCATATCAATTTGTACAGGCAGAGCTGCAGCAGTAGCAGCAGCAGTAGTAGCAGCTGTAGCAGTAGCCGCAGCAGCAGGAGCAGCAGTTGCAGCAGCAATCACTGTGGGTGCTTTTGCTGTTTATGTATTGCCCTGTAAACAGCTAGCAGCAATAGACTTCTGCTGTTCCAGCTGCTGCTGCTCCCTGAGAAGCTCCTGTGCAGCAGAAGCAGCACCTGCTGCAACACTAGCAGCAGCTGCAACACTAGCAGCAGCTGCAGCACAGCACTAGCAGTAGCGGCAGCAGCAGCTGCTGCTTCTGCCGCTTGCCACGACGTTACTATCAGGCGTCTGTTGCTAATAAAGCTGCTTCTGCTGCTAGTATTGCTGCTGCGGCTGCTGCTGCTGTTCGCGCTGAAGTGCTGCTGCTGCAGAAGCGACCGCAGCTAGCAGCAAGAGCAGCAGCAGCACCATTCAGCTGTAGCCCCTAAAACCCTAAACCCTAAACCCTAGCAGCCAAGATACACAAGGATATGCAGCTTCTACATTAAACTCTAAACCCCAAACCCTGGGGTTGCTGCAGCTGCGCAGGCCAAACCCTAAACCCTCAATTAAAGAATTTCGTTTTGCTCGTTGAGCCGACAACACCAAAACGGGCGAGGGTTTAGGGTTTAGGGTTTATAAAGAAACCCCTATGCCATCTGGATCTGGAGAGACACTCTCGCTGCTGCTGTTTCTGCTGCAGCTGCTGCAGCAGCAACTCAGCTGCAACTTGCAGAGGCGCGTCACCCTGCATGCTTATTCGAGTGCAAGGGTTTAGGGTTTAGGGTTTAGAGAGGCTCTTGAAGGAGGAGGGTTTTTCCTTTATTAATCTGCCCCCAGCCAATCAGCCGCCAGTGTTTGTCTACTCGGCGACTGAGTGCTACTTTGTCTCCAACCTGCAGCAACACAAATTAGGGTTTAGGGTTTAGGGTTTAGGGTTTGATAGCCACTGAAGCGAGGAACAAATCCCTCCTCCTCCCCCGCTCTCCCACCAAACCCTAAACCCTCATCCGAACGGCGTTCCAGATCTCTTCTACCGATGCCCCTACAACCCCAACCCGTATACCCTAAACCCTAAACCCTAAATCCTAAACCCTTACCCGGGTGCATACAGGCCCCGTAAGCTCGAGCTTCGCAATCTCGGGCTTTACACCCGCCACGCGAGCGCCTACTGAAGTGGAGCCCACATTAACCATCACGAACTCTCCCTTCTTCAACTTCGAGACCTTCGTCGACTTGTCCCCCTCCTGAAACAAACCCTAAACCCTAAACCCTAAACCCTAAACCCTAAACCCTAAACTCTCATCCGAAAGACAGTGCGCGAGCACAGCCCCGAGCACCCACTACCTCACAAACCGCCTAACCCTAAACCCTAAACCCTAAACCCTAAAATCAAAGCCTTAAACCCTAATCCCTGACAGCTAAACCCTAAACCCTAAACCCTAAACCCTAAAGCGTAGGCCGTAGATCCTACGCCTCGCTAACCCCAAAACTCTAACCAACCCCTAAACCCTCTGAAAAAAACCCGAAATCCAGGTGCTCTGCCCCCCAACCCTCCCCCTCCTAAACCCTAAACCCTAAACCCTAAACCCTAGACCGTACGTACTTGGCTTTTAACACCAAGAAGTCTTCTAAGTAGATAATAATTAACATCAATCTCTATGAAGCAGTCCGGCAATAGACCCGGATGCCCTAAGACCTGCCCCACAAGCCGATCTGCGCGAGTGAGCGTGGGATCGACTTTCGTGCCGACTCCAATTAAACCCCCCGGCACTGCAAATTGAAGAGGGTTTTCTTCAGCAAATAAGGATACTACTCGAGATGCTATCGGCCTAAATAAACAAATAAATAAATAAATAAATAAATATAAATAAATAAATATATGTGTAGTTTAATTAATTAATTAATTAAAGAATTACGCTTCGCTTGAACTAATATATGTATGTTAAATAAACAATTATTACAATTAACGTATAAACAAATGTAATAAACATTTACGATCAAAATTAACAAATAAAATAAATAATTACAATAAAAATAAACAAATAAAAATACACTGTAGAGATAAAATGCTCTACAGACACCTAAAGGCATAAACAAATAAAGTTAAAGACAAACAAAGCAAGAAAAAACGAGACAAAACAAATACAAAAAAGCGGTACTCTACTTGCCTCCATGCATGCAACACAAAAACCCTAAACCCTAAACCCTAAACCCTAAACCCTAAACCTCGCACCTGCACTGAATGAAGCCCGAGGCGTCTTTAGTAATTATCCCTGGCCTAATCTCAATCTCATCACCAACTTTTAATAAACCCTCGCTGATCGAACCCCCAGCAACTCCCCCTTGCAGCTTCTCCGCCTCCTCGCCAGGCTGAGCACCCCACAACGCAAACCCTAAACCCTAAACCCTAAACCCTAATCCTCCTACCCCACACCCTAAACCCTCACGCATGTAACACAGTAACCCCAACTGCAACCAACCACCCCAGATGCCACAAACCCTAAACCCTAAACCCCATCCCGCACCCTCCAAGCCCTAAACTGTAAACCCTAAACCCTAAACCCTAAACCCCATCCCGAACCCTCCAAACCCTAAACCCTAGACCCAAAACCCCGCCCCACACCATCCAAACCCTACGCCCTAAACCCCAACCCCAACCCCGTACCCTCTAAACCCTAAACCCTAAACCCTAACCTTGTTGACATCAAAGGAGCGGATGATGATAAGCTGCGGAGGTCTTGTGAAGTCGCGGTGAGGGACCGGGACAAGCGTACAAATAAATTCGCATAAAACATCGATGTTGTACCGCAGCACCGCAGACACCGGAATAATAGGCGCCTTATCAGCAGCAGTTCCTGAACAAACCCTAAACCCTAAACCCTAAACCCTAAACACCCCAAACCCTAAACACCCTAAACCCTAAATACCCTAAACCCCAGATAACAGCCTACACCCTAAAACACCACAGAAGGAAATGCTCCGTACGACGAAATACGCACAAAATACACACACTACAAACGCCAAACCCTAAACCCTAAACCCTAAACCCCAATCCCTAATACGAACCCCTGGAAGCAGCAAACCCCAAGAACTCCCGGCGTTGCTGCTGCTAAGGTTTAGGGTTTATACCTGCTACAAACTGCTTTATTTCCTGCTGCTGCTGCAGCGCCTGAGACTCCTTAATCAGCTCGACCTTATTCTGCGCTCAGCCACATACACCCTAAACCCTAAACCCTAAACCCTCGAAGCGCGACTGCAGCATGCACACCCTCATCTCGTACCTCTCCCGCTCCAAACCCTAGCCCCTGTCTGAACCACGGACCCTAAGCCCCGTAAACCCCAAACCCTAAACCCTAAACCCTACTAGCATCTCCCCCCCAAACCCTAAACCCTTGATGTGGGTGTGATATTAAGGCTGCGATTGTGCGGGATAGTTCGTGGCTTGGTGTTGCATAGGTGTTGGTTTATTCTGTGGGGTGTATAATTAGGGTTTAGGGTTTAGGGTTTAGGACCTGCAAGATGATGATGTGCTGCAGCCTCATGATCTCCACAGCAGCAAGATGCTCAGAGGTTTGCGGCTGAGGGCAGCTCTCATTGCCCGCAATTAATAATAAAGCAGCATCCATCACAGCAGCACCGTTTAACATCGTAGCCATCAGAATATCGTGCCCAGGACAGTCCACAAAAGATACGTGCCTATACACCCCAAAACCCTAAACCCTAAACCCTAAACCCTAAATCGCAAACCCTAAACCCTAAACCCTAAACCCTAAACCATAAATCAATCAAATACCACCACCACGAAACACCAACTATACGATGTCATGATGATATAATGCATTACTATACATAAACCCTAAACCCTAAACCCTAAACCACTCACGGATAACACATAATAAACGATGCGGACATATACACCCCAAATACTCAAACCCTAAACCCTAAACCCTAAACCCTAATCTTTATATCAACAACCGAGGATAGGCTACGAACGGTATGTGCGTACACACCCCAAAACCACAAACCGCAAACCCTAAACCCTAAACCCTAAACCCTAAACCACGGACGATGCGGGACTAGACACCGTAAACCCTAAACCCTAAACCCTAAACCCTAAACCCTAACCTCATAAGCTTCATCTTAGCGCCGCAGCCAGGGCGTAAGCAAGGAGGGTCATCTTCCTTTGAAGACCCATATGAACGGTAGCACTCGGGGGGAGGGCAGTCAGGGTTGGTGCATTTGTATATCTTCGCGTTGGCGTAGCTGTACGTACACCCCAACGTAAACCCTAAACCCTAAACCCTAAACCCTAATCCCGCAGTCCCACGGGGAAGCAGACAAACAGCGTATAACCCACCATACTCTAAACCCTAAACCCTAAACCCTAAAATCTTACGGGCCACCAAATCGTCGCCTTAAGACAGTTACAGTGTACTATCCCACACCACAACCTCCCTAAACCCTAAACCCTAAACCCTAAACCCTAATTCTAAGCCTCACCCCAACTTGATAGTGATATTTCTTTCCTTTTCATGTTTAAAGCGAACTGTCTGTACACCCGAGACAGCGCGGACGACCGTCGACTTCCCGTGGGCCACATGGCCGATGGTTCCGAAGTTAATAGTCGCCTAAACACAAAACCCTAAACCCTAAACCCTAAACCCTAAACCCTAAACCCTAGCCCCCGAACCAACAGCCGCAAACCCTAAACCCTAAACCCTTCAGCCTCACACGCGACCAAATTGCCGACCCCACACACTCTAAACTGCACACGGTAACATATCCAAGGGTTTAGGGTTTAGGGTTGAGGGTTTAGGCGTACCTGCCGGCTTATCACTTCAGGAGACAAAGGTGTAAGCTTGGCTATGTCCAGCTTCGACAAATCCTGCGCATCAAAACCCTAAACCCTAAACCCTAAACCCTAAACCCTAAACCCCACAAGACAAGTCAGACAAGCCCTATGGCGCCCGACGTCTCAACATCCCCCAGACTGTGCAGATCGAAACCCTAAACCCTAAACCCTAAACCCCACACCTTCCCTCTGCCCTAATCGTCAACGCAAAACCCTAAACCCTAAACCCTCACCTGGGGAAGAAGGTGGTCCACTGTGGCCGCCATTTTCCCACACGTTGGTTTTGCAGTCGCTGCACAGATGGATCAAACCCTAAACCCTAAACCCTAAACCCTAAATCTTGAACCGTACCACTGCATGCGTGGCTTTTCGAGGGTTTGTTCTCCAACCTCACTCCCTCGAATCAATGACTATCACTTCTGTAGCATTTGGAAGCAAAAAAGGGGTCTTAGTCTGCTCCACAAACCCTAAACCCTAAACCCTAAACCCTACCGCCAAGCCCTGGAGTTAGCACTCACCAGGCAGCAAGCCACGTATGGGATCTGGGCAGAGTAGAAGACAATATAAAACCCTAATTACAAATCCCGATGTTGGCAAGTGCTGTTCTAGGGTTTAGGGTTTAGGAGTTTAGGGTTTAGGGTTTAGGGTTTACGACCCACGGGTTTTGCATGCACAGCAGCAAGGCAGCCCCAACACTTCGGCATGTGCAGCAGCGTAGGTAAGCAAAAATAAATAAATTATTAATCTGTTTTATATTTCTTTGTTAGTATTTTCTAGGCTTCGAAAAGAAATAAGCTGCAGCATTATTACATTTTTAGGTGTACATACACCTCAGCGCAACTCGATACAGACGGCCGACACAGTGAGCCTCCAGCAAACACTCATCAGGGTTTTGGGTTCAGATTGAGGGTTTAGGGTTTAGGGTTTAGGGAGTCTTTGCACCCTTCGGCGTTGGGCCCCACCACACCGACCGCAGCAGCAGCAGCAGCAGCAGCAGCAGCAGCAGCAGCAGCAACATTATAGCAGCAACAACAGCAACACCACCAGCAGTAAGGGCAACGCAGCAGCACGAGCTGCAGCAAGACAGATATCATCGGCACCAACAGTAACAGCAGCAGCAGCAACAACAACAGCCGCAGCACCAACCACCGCCACAGCAGCAACCGCAGCAGCAACAGCAGCAGCAACTGCAGCAGCAGCAGCAGCCTGAGCTGTATCAGCAGCCTTTCCGTCACTCTCCTTCCCCTTTTCTTTGCCCTTCACATGCGTCCCGATGGTTCGTATTCGGTGTTACGATCCTTCTTCTAGGGTCTAGGGTTTAGGGTTTAGGATTTAGGGTTTAGGATGCTGCGCGTCTCACGCGTGCTACTTGGGGGCGGCCCAGGCCGCTCTCTGTGCACCCCCACCGCCCACGGCCTCTCTGACGGTCCTTTTCGTCGTCTTAAGTTTGTTTTAAACCCCCAAATAGCTCGCAAAAAATACAGAGTAAACCCTAAACCCTAAACCCTAAACCCTAAACCCTAAACCCTAAACCCTAAACCTTAAAGCATTAACGACGACGGGGCAGCTCCTTTAAACCCCCAGCTGCACTGCCAGTGCCTTTAGACTTCCCGTATTTACTGTATGTATGCTATTTGGGGGGTGTTGGGAGGTTGGGGGTCTAGGTATTAGGGTTTAGGGTTTAGGGTTTAGGGTTTGCGTGCAGGATGTTCTGGTGTCTGCGGACGTTGATGGTTTGGTGTGTACTGCGCGAGAGTTGCTGTTGAACTCCGTCGCCTATTCCTCTCTCCTCTCTCGTCCCTCGGGATCGTCTCGCAAGGCGATCCCAGAGGCGATCCCAGAGGCGATCCCAGGGACGATCCCGGGGGCAGTCCCAGAGGCGATCCCAGAGGCGATCCCGGGGACGATCCCGGGGACGATCCCGGGGGCGATCCCAGAGGCGATCCCAGAGGCGATCCCCAAGAGGACAGTGAAGAGCGAAGGCTTTTGGAGCGTCTTTGGGCGCCGAGCAAAGGAGAGTCTTCATTTGTTTTCGTTTGAAGATGCAGCACTTGTTGCTGCTGCTATGCATGCACATAACAGAGACACAGGTAGGCAGGCTTCCTCGAGAGCTTAGGGTCTAGGGTTTAGGGTTTAGGGTTTAGGTAGGCTTGGCTCTAGATGGTGACTCCAGGGCTTGCCGCCCAAGGTTTAAGGGCTGGGCTTTAGGGTTTACGGCTTGGGGTTGGCAGTTCCAAAGTAGGAAGAAAATTAGGGTTTAGGGTTTAGGGTTTAGGGTTTAGTGCTTGGGCTTCAGGGTTCTTCGTCGCCGTGGCGCCGTCTTTCGGTTCCCTTGCGGTTTCCCCCAAGCGCAGCGGCACTCAGCGTCGGCTGCAGCAGCAGCAGCAGCAGCAGCAGCAGCAGCAGCAGCAGCAGAAGCATGCAGGGAAGGCAGCAGCAGCAGCAGCACGAGCCTCTGCAGCAGCAGGAGTGACACCTGCGAGCGCAGCAGTTGCAGCAGCAGTTGCAGCAGCAGCAGCAAACGAGCGACTTTCAGTTGGGAGAAGTTTGTTTATTTTATTTGGGCTCCTAGCAACGCGAGTTAAGCCTTTAGATGCTTATCCCGAGGTGTATGTACACCTCAACGCGCACCTACCGAGAGTTCTTTATCAGCTCTCAGGTACTTCATTTCAATCCTTTTCTCCTTTCTTTAGGCTTTCCATCAAGGGTTTAGGGTTTAGGGCTTAGGGTTTAGGGTTTGTCTCTGGTTCTTTGATTTGCTGCAGGGAGCGAAGTGCTGCGGATACTGGAAGCAGCGACTATGAGACCGCGGCAGCAGCAGCTGCTGCTGCAGCCGGACCACCTGATAGTGCAGCAGCAGCAGCAGCAACAGCAACAGCTGCAGTTGCTGGGCCGCCTTGTTTGGCGGAAGATCGCAGCGTCTGTCCCTTCATTGGAACCCGCAGGTGAACAAAACCCTAAACCCTAAACCCTAAACCCTAAACCCTAAACCCTAGGCCATGTCAAACTGTGGCTCCTCGACGCCTCAGGGTACATCTAGGGTTTAGGGTTTAGGGTTTAGGGTTTAGGGTTTGCGTTCAGAACTAAGCAGGGCAGTCGCTGGGTTTAACGGCTGCGGCCTTCGTTTTCCTCTCCTACTCAAACAAATAGAAAGCAGGGCGCTGGAGTTGCACGCAAGCTTCTCAGTAAACCCTAAACCCTAAACCCTAAACCCTAAACCCTAAACCCTTTGAGGAACCCGGGGAGAGCACCGAAGCGCATGAGGCTGGAAGATCAGCTGAAGTGCGGAGATGCGCGGCGGTGGCTGCAAAGCGCACCTTTGAGGGTTTAGGGTTTAGGGTTTGTGTGTTCAGGTTGCTGATGTCCTGGAGTTGCTTCGGGGGTTTGCTGCTGCTGCCTTTGACTGCGAGGCTTTGCTGCAGACATTTGAGCCGTTGCTGCTGCAGCACGTCGGTTCTCTGACGAGGTGAGGGTTAAGGGTTTAGGGTTTGGGGTTTAGGGTTTAGGGTGTTTGCTGCTGCTGCCTTTGACTGCAAGGCGTCTCTGCAAACGTTTGAGCCGTCGCTGCTGCAGCACGCCGATTCCCTGACGAGGTGAGGGTTTAGGGTTTAGGGTTTAGGGTTTGGGCTGCTGCTGTTTCTCGTTGAGCTCAGGAAGGAGGCGCAACTGCTGCAGCATCTGCTGGAAGCAGCAGATGAACTCAAATTAAAACCCCTCAAGGCAGCCCTTGCTGCACATCAACGGTGACACTGCAGCAGCAGCAGCTGCTGCTGCTGCAGAAGCAGCAACAGCAGCAGCAGCAAGTGCTGCTACTGCTGCTGTTAGTGCAGCGGCTGTGAGGCGTTTGACGTCTGTTAACTGCAATTTATAAATTTTTTTAGGGTTGGGGCTTCGGCGTAGTTACCCTAAACCCTAAACCCTAAGCCCTAAACCTAGTCTGATAGGGTAGACCTAGTTTAGAGGTTATGATTGAGGGTTTAGGGTTTTGATGTCATTAGGGTTTAGAGTTCAAAGACTGTGTGGCCTGGATATCAGGGTTCAGGGCTTAGAAGCAAACTATTGAGGGTTAGAGTTTAGGGTTTAGGGTTAACATTTAGCGTTTAGGGTTTAGGGTTTAGGGTTTAGGGTTTAGGGTTTAGGGCGCAGCCCACAGGTGACTGTGCTGGCGACGGCACCTTCGAATGTTGTTGGTGGGGTGTCTGCGCAGCTTTATTTATTTTTTCAGTAAAAACAACAAAATAGAACTAAAATATATCATTTAAAGCTAAAAAACAACAGCAGCAGCAGCAGCAGCGGCAGCAGCAGCAGCATCTACAGCTGCTGCTGCTGCTGCTGCAGCGCCGGCGAAGGCGGTCGCTCGTGTCTGAGTGTTGCATTGTGTGAAAGTTTTATCTTTTCTGTTTATTTTAATTTATTAATTGAGGTTATTTAATTGATTTAATTATTATTTATTTCTACAAAGAAGTGTATTCGCTTTATTTCCTTCGTGTGCAAGCTTTGGGCATCGGTGCTGCTAGCTGCTGAGCCTTCTGCTGCTGAGCTTATAAGCGGTCAGCAGCAGCAGCAGCAGCAGCAGCAACAGCAGCAGCAGTAGCAGCAGCAGCAAAACCCTTTATTTAGGAGAATAAATAAAGGAAGAGATTATAACAGCACCAGAAGCAGCAGCTGCAGCACCAAGATAAACAAACAAAGCATCGATACTCTAAGGGAGGCTCATGCATACAGTATACTTATAACAAATAAATAAATATACATCAAACAAAAATATAAAACAGAAAAACAAATATAAACAGCACAACAAACAACATCAGAAGGGAGACAATAATAACAACATGGGGGCGGCCGTCAGCTCAGAAAAGGTAAGCAATAATACTAAGCTATTCATCTCTTATTTGAATTTCGTTTAGGGTTTAGGGTTAAGGGTTTAGGGTTTAGGGTTTGTGATGGGCAAAATGTGTGGTATAGTGTTTGCCTTTGTCTTTATAGCCTATGACTTATGGTTTAGGGTTTAGGGTTTAGGGTTTGCAATCGATATACTGCGTGATCTAGGGTTTGTTGTTTCTTGTTGTATGCCTGTGCTAGGGTTTAGGGTTTAGGGTTTAGGGTTTTGTATCTTCTGGGGTTTTGTTTTGTATTGGTTTCTGCGTCACCTCTCTTTTTGTTTGTCTTTGCTTTGCATCCTTCTTTCTTTTCTTCAGCTCGTTTACTTCTTTTTTAGGTTTTGTTTGCTTTTCTTTTTCATCGTCGTCTGCTTCTTTTATTTATCTGCTTATTTGTTTGCTTTTTATTTATTTGTTTATTTGTTTGTTTGTTTATTTGCTTACATTTCCATTCGCTTCTTTGCTTTATATATTTATATATTTATTTATTTATTTATATTATCTATCTATTTATTTTAACTCTGTTTGTTTTATTTAATTTAATTTAATTTAATTTAATTTAATTAATTTATTTTATTTTATTTTATTTTATTTTATTATTTGTCTCAGGTTCCAATCCCTGAATTTGTTTTTTTGTCGGAGCTGCCCTTCATTCGAATTGTTAATAAAACAACAGCAGAGTGAGACGAAGAATAATAATAATAAATTAAATTAATTAAATTAAATTAAATTAATTAAACTAAACTAATTAAATTAAATAAATTTAATTTAAATTGATTAAAGTTATTTAAAGGAGATTAAAATTATTCAAATATAATCCTATTAAATAAATAAATATAAAAAATTAATAAAACGGCAGCAGAGTATGAAGAATAATAATTTTAAATTAGTTTAAATAAAAATTTAATTAAACCAAATTAAATTAAATTAAATTAAATTAAATTAATGTAAATAGTAAATAAAACGATAAAAGTAGGAGAATCATAATAAAAACAAAAATAAAATAAATAAATGTTTCTTGCTTTTCTCTCTTTATTAATTTATTTGTTTGGTAGTATTGTTTGTTTTCTTTTATTTATTCTTTTTAGTTTTTGTTTGTTTCGTGTCTTGTATGCATTCTTTTTATTAGTTGTTCGTTTGTTTGTTTTATTTATTTATTTATTTGTTTTTCTTTGCGTCCCTTTTACTTGCTTGCTCATCATTCTCGTTTATTTATTTTTTCATTTATTTGTTTGTTTTGTTTGTTTCTTTTATTTATTCTTTTTAATTGTTAGTTTATGTTCTTTCTTTCTTTTATTTATTTGATTGTTAGTTTGTTTTCTTTTGTTTATATCTTTGTTCTTCTTCTTAGGGTTCGTTTAAAAGCAAATTCAAATTGCTGCGTTCGTTTGCTTCTGAGTCAAGAAGGAGGCACGGAAAAACGTGCAATGGATTTCGTTTTATATGAAAACACCAAAAAGACTGTCGTCCTTGAAGGCCTCCAACCAGGTAGGGTTTAGGGTTTAGGGTTTAGGGTTTAGGGTTTACGAGTTAGGGTTTACGAATAAGGGTTTAGGGATTAGGGGGTAGGGTTCACGGTTTAAAAGTTATAGTTGAGGGTTTAGGGTTTTGAGGTTAGGGGTTAGCGTTTAGGGCTTTAGGGTTTAGGGTTTAGGGTTTATGTGGATGTATCTCAGGGTCTATATACCGCGTTCGTTTTTTGTATCGTTCGGCTCCTCCCTTTGTTTGTTTGGGATATCTTCGTTCTTTACTTCGGGTGAAAAACAAAGAAAAAGAGTTAATTACTTCTTTTCTTCTTGCTGACACTGCAGAAGAAAAGTCAATCCTTTCAAAGGCCCAATCATTTCCGCTTCTTCCAATGCCTCAGCCTTCTACATTTCCTGCTTCCTATGAAATAAGAACCTTACCGAAAGGCTGGGGCACGCCGCAGCCCTCTACAGCGGCTAGCTAGCTAGCTAGCTAGCTGGCGGGCTGTCTAGCTAGCTGGCTGGCTGTGTAGCTGGCTAGCTAGCTAGCTAGCTAGGCTAGCTAGATGGCTAGGTTGCTAGGTGGTGGGCTACCTAGCTGGCTACCCGGCTGGATGGACAGCTGAACAGCTAGCTAGCTAGCTAGCTAGCTAGACAGCCCTCCAGCTAGCTTGGGGCCTTCCCGGCCTTCAGCTAAATTTAGGTGCGAGTTGTGGTATTTTATCAATGAAATGAGATGGAGTTCAATGAAGGAAAAGAAAGAAAAAAAATTTTCTTTTATTTTTGCTGCTCAGCAAAATAACAACACTTCGCAGCGCCTCTAGCAGAGGCTGCAGCTGCCTGTACACCCCAAATAATATAAAGAAACCGCGATTATAATATTTATAATCGCTTTTTTTTCTTCTTTCTTTCATTTCAATTCTTCTGCAGTTCATTTATTGCCTTCCCAACACTAGGATTTAGGGTTTAGGCCAAACCCTAAACCCTTTTAGTCCAAGCCCTAAACCCTAAACCCTGAACTAAGTAGAAACGAACAAAACAGCTGAACGAACAAAACCATGAAAGGCAATCATAGAACTGTAGGCGAGCGTGGAGCCACAAAGACAACTTGCTGCTGCTGTTGTTGCTGCTGCTGCTGCTACTGTTGCTACCTACAGCTGTTTGCTGCTGCTACTGCTGCTGCTGCTGCTACTACTGCTGCTGCTGCTGCTGCTGGTATTGTTGGTGATAGGTGCGGTAGTTGTTGCAAGCAGAAAGAAGCAAGGAGAAAAGAAAGAAGCGGTAAAAAAAGGAAAGTTTTGAATGCATTGCTGCAGCATTTGTTGTGTTGGGCTGTACGCACAGACACCCCAAAAGAAAAGCACCATCTTAAAGAGACAATCATCTTCAACAGTGTTCTTAATAATATTATAAAGAAAACTGTAAATGAAATAATGATGGATAAATGCTGCTCCTGTCTCTCCCCTATAAACATGTATGCATGTATGTATATACATGCATGCAATTATCCTGGGGTGTATGTACAACAGACTTAAGCAGCATTTTCGTATTATTTCCCTTGGAGTTGGTTCTTGCTGCTTTGGTGTTGGGAGCTGGGTCGGTGACTTGCTGCGCTGCTGTTTTGCATGCATTGATGCTGCTGCTGCTGCAGGAGTTGCTGCTGCTGTTGCTGCTGCTGTTGCTGCTGCTGCTGCTGGCTGCTGCTGCTGCATCTGTGACGGTTCGTTTCACTATGTATAAGGAGAGGCCTGAGGTCTATCTTTGTTGTTTTAACCCCGTCTGTTGCTTTTTGCTGTATTTTTTGATTTAATACTTGCAGTTTCGTTCCTGTAGGCGCAGTAGCATTTGCTTGTACGCGTGCAGCAGCAGCAGCAACAGCAGCAGCAGCTAGAGGGGGCAATCCATTCCCGGTGGTGCTGCTGCTGCTGCTGCTGCTGCACTGCAGCAAAGCAGAAGGCCAAGGCTCCAGAAACTGCGGTATCGTTACACCTGCGCTGCTGAGGGCCTCCCACCTGCATGCATTTCCTCTTATGTTCGGAAGCACTTCTCGTCTGTACACATAAGCAAACACAATACTTTTATTTATTATTATCCTTCAGCTATTGCTTACGCTTTCTTATGCTTACTTCTATTCAACTGTATGCATGCAACTTCTTATCTACCCGCAATCTAAGCTCGGGATGGAGTGTCTGTGCATAGGGCTTAATATATATATATATATATATATATATAGACATATGTATATATATATATATATTATATTGTATATATACACGTATACATTATATTTAATTAGTTGTTTGTTGATGTCGCTGTGTATTTATTATGCACATTGTATCTATTTATATATCAGGTTTAGGGTTTAGGGTTTAGGGTTTGTCGCTGCTGCTCGAGTAGGCGACGAGACTGTTGAAGAGTAGCAGGTGCTTTGACTCTCCCGTTTAGGGTTTAGGGTTTGTTATTATTATTATTATTTCTCTTGTCTTCTCAGTTGTTTAGGGTTTTGTGTTGCCAGTGGTTCGAATCCCTCGTTTGTTTCTTGAAAGTGGTTCTCTTGCGTAATGTTTAGGGTTTAGGGTTTAGGGTTTAGGGTTTTGGGGTGTCTAGGCAGGTGGCTCACTCGACAGCGCCGCCTATATCCACTGCAGCCAACTCATCAAAAAGAGGCTTCGCAACAAAATTAATAAAACCCATTTGGCTCTTCGGAGCGTCTGCATGCTTCTCTCGATCGCACAAAGGTGAAACCGGCAAAGAACGCAAACGCTCTTCGTCGCCCTGCACACAAACCCTAAACCCTAAACCCTAAACCC